>NC_045788.1:48287363-48587363 GCF_009873245.2 Balaenoptera musculus
ACGAATGTCAGATATGACTTCAAATGCTTTGTGATTTTTGGAAAGTATAATTGAAATCTTCTGATAGAACTTTGATTTATTCTAGTTTTTAAGCTAGAAATAGCTTGACACATAAATCTGAATGGTCACATGAAACACGTCTGTACAAACTACTAAAAATTCAAAGGCTGAAATACGTTTTTGATTTGGGTAGTTCCTCAACAACTGTTCTAATTATTCCTCATCAAAAAACAAAAGATCTTGGGACTTCCCTGGTGGCGCAGTGGTTAAGAATCCGCCTGCCAATTCAGGGGACACGGGTTCGAGCCCTGGTCCAGGAAGATCCCACGTGCCGCGGAGCAACTAGGCCCGTGAGCCACAATTACTGAGCCTGTGCTGTAAGAGCCCACGAGCCACAACTACTGAGCCTGCGTGCCACAACTACTGAAGCTTGCGTGCCTAGAGCCCGTGCTCTGCAACAAGAGAAGCCACCGCGATGAGAAGCCCACGCACCGCAAAGAGTAGCCCCCGCTCGTCGCAACTAGAGGAAGCCCGCGCACCGCAATGAAGACCCAATGCGGCCATAAATTAATTAATTTTTTTTAAAAAAGTCTTGAATTCTAATCTATGTTTTGCTGCAATTAATTACACAGAAAATTAGTTTAATACCACCTCTAGTGAAAAAAAACTTTTTCCGTTACTAACATTTCTCTAATAGAAAATTTCCCCAAATCCAGGCATTTCCTCACCTAACAAAGGATGCTCAGAAGTCAAATCTTCTCCTCTCCCCACAGTTATAGCTGCTGGAGACAACGTGGGTGGTGGTGGAGTTCTATCCATTCGGACACATTCTTCTGACTCCTCTGGCATTTCTTCTTCACATACATCTTCTACTTGATAAACCTGCAACGACAAACCACGCTGCCTAAAAATGTTTCTAAAATACATTTCCTAAGGTGTTCTTAATTTAATTAACAAAATAAATTCCGAGTGTTTTAAAAATTAAAAGGCAAAATGACTATTTGACAGATTGAAAGGAAAACTTTAAAATCATTCAAATGAAGTTTTTCATAATCCTTGATGATTCATAATACTTGATGATATTTCACTGAAAGCAAGTTGTGGATCAGTACCTAGGCTATAAATCACTAAGGTTTCCCAAAGGTGATAGTCAAGTCAGTACACATTTTTAATTTTGTTAATTTTTTTAAATGTTTTGATTTTACACACTCAAACAACTATTTGGGGAATTTACTATAGTTTCTGTTAACTTCCATTGTCATAAATCAAAATAGATACTAATATTTTTCACAAGCATGTTAAGTAAATCTCCAAAATGACACATATTATATAAGGAAATGCACTGTTTAAAGGACTACATCCCAGGTTCTTCTTTATTATATTTATGTGAATTAAGGATTAAATTTTGAAAAGCTATGTCTGAGTACCCACAAAAAAGGTATGTGATTACATGTTTAATCTTCTGATCTACTCAAGAATCTAATGAATTTTTATAAGCTAGTATCAGTTAAACAGAAAACATCTGTCCTTGAAATAACACACACACACCCCCCATCTTAAGCCATTTCACATATTACTTTTAGTTCTTTAATATTGTTCCATACTTATAGAAGAAAGTTGTTACATCTTTAACTATCCAATGGTAAAGATAATACTTAAGAAGAAAACATGGACTCAAAAGTACTCTGAGAAAGAACTTAAAAAAGTCTAACCTATTATTGATTTTTTATTAAACTTAAGGCTGAATTTTCAAAGTCCACTTGTAGAGACTGACACAGGTATTTTAATTTGTCATCGTTTTTTATTTAACCATTATTTTTGAAAGATGACAGGTCACTAAAAACAAAGCCACAAAGCAATTTACCGCCCTTCTTAATAAAAAGCTTATTACTTACATTTATAAAAGTTGTGAGTTTTTAAGATAACTTACCCAAACTGATTAATATTTCTAATAAGTATCAAAACAAAGAATGTTTCTTCAACATTCACAAAAGCTTTTAAACGATCTAATATTGCATATATTTTTAATCAAACTATTGAAAAAGTTTGATTTGAAATTAAATATAAAAACAATCAATATTTCTGAAACCAGCATAAACAATGTGTGATAAAAAGGACTATGATGTTTTACCTACAAAGGCATATCTAACAACAGCAATAGAATTTAAAAACCAAAACAAACAAAAAAGACCCTTAATTTTTCCAAGACTCTATTAAGAATAAAATAGCTTTCCTTTTTTTTAAATTAAAAAATTCCTTTGTTACTGATAATTTTATATCAAATATAATATCCAGAGCTGTGATTTGAATCAGCTACTAAGTAGGCAACATTTTTAAAAGTTATTTGCTCACGACCCTGCATCTGGAAACCTGTTTCACTAAGAGAGAGTCCTTGCCTCATGTCTGGATCCTCAGGAGTGAAAGCAGTCGTTCATTACTGTACAGTGCAACAATGATAGCTGCTAGTATCTGTTCATGATAAATTTTTAAATGATGATAATGTCCAATACAGGGAAAGTCATCCAAAAAAATGTCCTGGGGGTTAAAGGAAAAACAAAAAACAAAAAACTTCTAGTGAGGGGCACCCGCTGTAGTAGTGATTACCTTAATTTGGCAGAGTGGTGGGGATGTTGATTCAGAGGTAATTAGACAAGTAATGGTTTTATCAACCAGCTCAACTGTATCTATGCAGCATTCCTTTATTAGATATTACTTTTTTTCCAAAGATCATCTTTTCATAAAATGCTGAAACTCTCTCTTTAATATTAATGCTGTCACAAGTTTTTCAAACACCTACTACAGTACCTTTTAAGGAATCAAAGATCATGCATGATCATGCACAGTATTCTGATTTTTAAAATATAATGAAAGAGTTTTAAAGGATTAAAAGAGGCAAACACAAATAACGTATTCTGAAATAATCCAACAAAGAATACTGTAAAATATTTTTCGTTCTTTACAGGTAAGCCTAACCATACATACTTTCTTCCACATCTCCCACGTAAAGGCAAAGTAAGTTAAGGAATAAAAGAAGTAGGTAAAAGCAGATCTGTCACAGACATCTGGCACAATCAGCATAAAAAAAAAATCTAAGTGCGACAACTAAAGGACTGAATAAAGCAAAGAAGTGAAGGTTTTGCTCACAAGATCGTTTGGAAACTGTACATCACAATTTCTCTTTAGTTCATAACTATGACTATTCTAAAACTAACACTGGCTGCCAAACTTACCTCAATAAAAAGTACATTAGTCCCATCTGTCTCCTTTCCCTAAATAAACTGTGGAAAACATTTATTAGTTCTAAATTATCTACACTTACCATATCTTACTTATCATACCTAAATGTCAATGAAAAATCTTTTAAAAAAACATACTGATTTTACTTTGAAAATTCACTTATCTTTGAAAATTTCACATCTCTTAGAAGTAAACCTCTCTCTACCTTTGAATATTTGAAACAATCAGGAAATTGTGAACGAATGTGTAATTCACGAAGAAATGTGATGGTTAAAAAAACAGATTTGATAAAGGTAATAAAAGAAAAATACAGCAATTTAATAAATAGGTTATGGTACTCAACGAAAGGTAAAAGATAAGAACGATAACATGGAAACATCTGTAGCAAATATGACCATACAAGTGATAGTAGAGAAAGTTATTCTTCTCATGAAAAAAAAAAATGCCCAAAATGAGGTAACATAAATTTTAAAAAACCCAAAATTAATAGAGGGCAGAAAATAATTAGATCCTAGATATTTTTAGCTTTAATTCAAGTGTTGCTATGTTTTTGATATTTCTATCCCAAACATGTTCCTCCAAGGTCTGCCCTAACAAAAATAATTAGAAAAATATAAGGCATATAGAGAAATTTTATTTTTTTACTTGTTAAAAACCAGTTCACTGAACTAGAAAGTGAGAATGTAAATTCAAATTAAATTTGATTTCTTTGAAGGTACTGTACACTTTTAAGCCTGTGTTTTTATATTACAATATCCATTGTAAACTCTTCAAAAATCCATTAAAAGAAAATATAGAGACACAATAATTGAAATACAAACTTATTTCTAGATGCCCATTGTTGTCTTTGTCAAGTTCTGTTCTTAATAAAAGTGAGTAGGAAGTGGAATTCAATCTCTTCATGCCTATCAAGATCAGTCAGAATGACAAGAATAAAGAATCTATAAATTTGCATCCTGAGAACCAAAATGTTTCCCATTAAGGAACAGACTTTGAAACTCCTTTCCTTTCTGAGTTTATGGTTACTAGCCTTTAAGTGATAAAATCTCTTTAGTGAGGTTTGATATAAAACCTCCTTTGGGGGGCGGTGGTGGTGGTGGGATGAATTGGGAGATTGAGATTGACATGTATACACTAATATGTATAAAATAGATAACTAATAAGAACCTGCTGTATAAAAATAAATAAAATAAAATTCAAAAAAAGTAAAAATAAAAAAAATAAAACCTCTTTTGAGAATACTGTTTTCCTCAGTTATAAATTAATTATGAATTTGATCATTCTAACATTTAGAGACCTTATTTCAATTTTTATTATAAATTATTTTATAAATTTTAAAAGACCTTTATAGAATGTTTAAAAGAAAAACATTTTTCAGGATAATTTTCCTCTGTAGGCAATATGTACCATTTCTAGAGGTTTATTTTGATAAATTTCTCCCCAATCTCAGTTATTCAAAACTTTTACTCCTCCCAGTGGATTTTTTCATCCTCAGTATTCAACTCATCCACTGAGATTTTCTTAGCTTTTTAAATGAGAAATATTTTAAGTATATATTCTCCCTTAGTAGAAATTTAAAAATCAGAAGTTTAATAATTCTAAAAGATGGCCTACAGTTAATGTTTTTTTGCAAAGTTGGATTCTTTCCTAGAATAACTGGTTCTTCCAATGTTTTAATTACAAAATACAAGTTTACCAAAAAAGTACATCATACAAGCATACCTCCACCTTGAAGCAAAAGCCCCATAAAGGCCTAGTACTTCAGAATGCATACAACCAAAAAGGTTAGCTAGATAAACCATACGTTTAAGAACATACAAGCCAACAGAAGGGATCTATGAAGGATAATCACCTTAAGAGAAAAAACTTTGTGCAGATGACACTGGTTCAAATGCATTCCCTTGGGGAAAAAAAATCAACTCTGTAAAGATAGCAGATGGATTTGTTTAAATAGTAATAAAATTAACGAGGGACTTTAATAACCATCACAAATTATCAAGCATGCAACCATACTACAACAAAAGGCATTTTTTTTTTTTTTTTGCCCATACAGCATGTATGTCAGACGCTGACAGACGGAAATTTCAAGCTTTTTAAATTCATTGGCATGTAGATCTAATGATATAACATAGCGTGGGAGAAAACTGTTTTTACTTTCAGTTCGGCAAGAAAGTCAAAGAGCTTCCAAGGGCTTACCACTGGTGGATCAACGGATGCTGGTGGTTGTACTTGTAGGTTTACCGCAACAGTCTGTGGAGGAGGAAGAGTCTGAAATGGCAACTGGACCAAAGCTTCTGCAGCTGGAAGCTCCTCTTCTGACACCAAAGCATTCTGCACCAAAACCTGGCCCTGGGACAGAATTTCAGGCTGCACTTGTAAAGACTGCATAGACTGCAAGGGCAGTGGTGGAATCTGAGCTGGAGGAGATGTCGACATCTGCGGAGGGGTTGCAATTGGGATTGGAGAGGACTGCAGGGTTGAATATTGCTGGTGTGATGCTGGAGACACAATCTGCTGACCTGGGGACACCAAGGCGGACTGCTGAACTGGGCCAATGTGTACAACAGGGGAAGCTGGAAGTGGAAGATGGGATGGAAGATTCAGCTGTGCTGTAGGTTGCACCTGATTAGCAGTGGACTGCTGCAAGTTTGACCCTGGCTGGAGAGCTGATGACACAAGTGGGTGTGGCTGAATAAGTGCTTGTGGATGAATAATTATAGTAGGGGACTGACTTGGTGAATGAGGTGGTGGAGGAGACACCACTACAGACTGCTGTGCTGACTGTGACTGGCTAGGAGACACTGTTAAAGGAGGGGGATGACTCTGAATTGGGGAACAATGCTGTGACTGGGCACTACTGGGAGCTGGAGGCAGGCCGTGGTTTTGGAGTGGTAAACAGTGCTGGGATGGCGGTGGGTCTTGAGTTGGACTTTGAAGTGTGATTGGCTGAATTTGCTGTTGCTGCTGTTGTAGCATCAGCTGATGGTGGGAAACTTTGGGAGGTGGTGAATGAAGAGGAATCTGCTGATGTTTTATTAGAGGATGAGGCTGAATTGGAGGATATGAAGCTGTGAGAGAAAAAAATGACAATTAGTATTTATTTCAAAAATAATCACATAAATTTTAAAATAAATCTAAATGAGGAACGTTTTTGCATCAGAAGGTCATAATCATCAGAAATCTATTACAAGTCTTCCCAACAAGAATGGCTCAAAAATGTAGTAACAACTTTTCCTTGGAAAACTACATAATTTCATAAAACAAACTGTACTGTGTTAAGTTCTGAAAGAAAACGGCCTAAAACAATTGATTCATAAATCTGAATTTACACATGATTTATTCTTATTAAATTTTATATGTCACCAGAATATTTCCATTAACTTTTAACAAAGTTTATCCACTTGAATTCCTTCTCTGGGAAGAAGAGGAGTGTAACTGAACAAGTGTAATATAAATAAAGATAACTTCAAAATCATAAAATAAAGGTCTCATCCTTTCTAATCCATGTCTAAACATTCTTCCAACTAACAGTCAATGTAATTACCTATAAAGCTTCCCAAATAAGTTCCCCAATTTGAACCGAGATGAATACTCTCGGGTACAATTTGAATGGGTACTATTTGACCCAGGAAAATATTTTGTATAAAAAGTTAATTCAGTTAAGCAAAACACATGTGTAAATCCTACAGCATGGTTAAATAATCACAGTAACTAAGAAATGAAATTTCAGGGGCCATTGCAAATCCAGGAGAGCAATAGTTTTGCTTGCAGAAAAAATGACGCAATCAGCCATGCTGTCTAGACAAATGATCTTGTTTTACTTCTCTCTCCCACATACACTAAAAAAAACCTACAGTAATCTATAATACCAGTTTTCTCCACAAGGGAGCCACTCATAACAGGAAATATATATGTAAGAATTAGCAAAATCAAGTAGTAAGTAGTTTCCACATCATTATGCCTCTTCTGCACACTGACTGGTGCGTATGTTCACACAGAGGGAGATGCTGGTGAAATCCTCTCTATCTAAATAAGAATGGAAACTGGGTTCACTAGAAGATAAACTGAAAAGATTACTTAATATTAATATCATGTAACATTATCACATTTAAAATATACCTAAAGACAGGCACAAATTTTTTCTTAATCTCAGACTGTAATGCCTTGTATCTATTTTTACATTCAACCATTATTTGTGACAAAGACCTTATAAAAAATTCTAACAACTTTTTTTCAACCTTTCTGTATTTGGTTGGTTATTATTTGAAATACCGGAGATTCTTTAAGGAAATTAACATCTGATTAACATCTCAAGAAAGAAGCATTTAGAAGGTGCAACAACAAAAAAAAAAAATTAAAAAAAAAAAAAGGTGCAATACCCACGAATTGTTAAAAACAAAATGGAAATTAGATCTAAAATTTCATCTAACAAAGTAATTTTCATATAACTAGACTAGCATTTCAAACTAAGACCAAAAATTTTATGTCAGCACTTTATAAATGTGTTGATAAAGACTCTATTATAGAGTATTCAAAAAAATCTTGGATTTCTATAGAGTACCTTTCCACCAAGGGGCTTAAGATGCTTTCACATCTCTCTCCTTTGTACTCACAAAATGCCTGTTGAGTAGGTACCCTTTTACAGATAAGGAAATAGAAGTTTAGCAAAGGCCCATTTTAATTCAATTTTTAAGTTATAATTAAAATTTACCATATTCTTGAAGTACAATGGAGATTATATTCATGGGAATAAAAAGTCTTTCTGTGCTCTAGCAAGTAAGCAATCTTTGCCTTCTAGAGCTGGTAATTCAATAGAGTAATAGTTATCCTTTCACCTAAATAAAATTTTTCTTTGATCAGAAATCAAAATGAGTCTATATATTTTATATTAGTCCATAAGTCCAACTGACAAGCACATATACTACAGAATAACTGTAAGGATATCTTAAGCAATACTTCCGTATAAGAAAAGTCCTGGTGTTCTGGAGAATCATACGACGTGTGTTAATTTCTCTGATTTTAATAAACACTTTAGTATGGTCAGGGTGGCCTTATAACATGAGAATTAATGATTGGCATCATCTCTCACATATGCAGCAGAACCATTTATCATTGCAAATAATTAAATATATTACTGTAAATTATTAAATATATTATTTCATTCAGTAGTTACTACAACCCCATGAGGTACATAGGGTACTATACTAATCCAGTATATTTCAAGTGAAGAAACTTTCAGTAGTGAAGTGACTTGCCTAAAATCACCTGGCTATTAAGGGGCAGTGCTGGGTATAAAAGAATCCACAGTCTTAGCTGAGTCTAGGTTCCTATTATGGTCTGAATGTTTGTGTCCCCCAAAATTCATGTTGAAGCCCTAACCCTTAATGTGACTGTGTTTGGTAAGGGGGACTCTAAGGAAGTAATTATGGTTAAATGAGGTCAAAAGGATGAGGCCCTGACCCAACAGGATGAGACAGAAGAGAACTCGAATCCTCTCTTCTTGCACTCAGATGAAAGACTGTATGAAGACAAACAAGAAGGCAGCCGTCTGCAAGCCTGAAAGAGAGCGCTCACCAAAAACCAAACACTGCCAGCTCTTGATCTTGAGCTTTCCAGCCTCCAGAACTGTGAGAAGATAAGTTTAAGCCAGTGGTCCCCAACCATTTTGGCACCAGGGGCCAGTTTCATGGAAGACAATTTTTCCAGGGACGGGGAGGGGGGCAGATATGGTGGTTCAGGCCGTAATGTGAGCAATGAGGAATGGGGAGCGGGAAATGAAGCTTCACTACTCACTCGCCTGCCGCTCACCTCCTGCTGTGTGGCCCGATTTCTAACAGGCCGAGGACCGCTACTGGTCCGTGGCCCAGGGGTTGGGGACCCTGGTTTAAGCTATCTAGTCCATGGTATTTTTTTATGATAGCCTAAGCAGACTAATTAGGCTTTTCACTACATACTGGATTAATGTCTGCAAAAAAAGATGCATATTTTTTCTAACTAATTTCATAAAGGCTCTAAAGACTGAGCTCTAATATAGTTCATGATAATTTCCAGACATTTGGTTAAAGTTTGCCTTTATTTTATATTTTAAAAATAGAATTAATAAATGTCAAGTGGGAATTCCACCCTCAAGAAGAAATGATGAAGAAAACTAAATGATGTTAGCACCCTAGAAATACATGTAAGGAAATAATAACCATGTCTGTTATATGTCTATTATAATAATTACTAGACTATACTATGTTAGAATACAAGCAGATTTTTTAATACTTGAAAGTGACCTGCAGGAGCAAGCATTTTTCTAATTGAAGAAAAGGACAAATTACCAATTCAAGAATCTCAAAAAAAAAAAAAAGAAAAATCTTAGCTTCAGACTAACTCCATACCAACAAGAGCAGAAAAACTAAAAGGGTAGAAAAATTATAACTGCTGCCTTGCCAGAAGATACAAATCGCTTTGAATAACTGCATTTTTAAGTTAAAATTGAATTTTTAAGCTTGGAAGCTGCAAAGGTTTATGTGGCTTAGGGTGTTCCATTTGGTTTTATTTCTAAAAAGTAACACCACAGAAAACTGGAGTTTGGTTAATACACATAAGCTCTAAATCTGGAATTGCAATTGTCTGAGAGTCTTAGATGGTTTTAGCTTACTGTTCTCCTCCATACTTACATAAAATATTGGCCATCAGAAGAAGGCAACTATAAAGATATTATCACACTATCAATGAAAAGGGGAAGAATAAGTGTTAACTTAGAACCAGATATTGTGAGTTCAGGGGGAATGAAAATCCAAAAGCATATCTCTTTGCTTGAACTAACCCTGAAAGAGGTTCTACCTTTCTCTTTGAAAGGAAATTAACCTACCCTCCATTATAATCTATCAAAACTATAGAAATCACTATGAATTGTCCCCTGAGCAGTCATTCCAAGCACAGTGGGTCACTGCCTCTCCACACGAACTCCTTCCACCAACACTGGCCAGGGAATTCCCTGGCGTTCCAGTGGTTAGGACTCCGCGCTTTCACTGCTGAGGGCATGGGTTCAACCTCTGGTTGGGTAACTAAGATCCCACAAGCCATGGAGCACAGCCAAACAGAAAACAAAACAAGAAAAAAAACACTGACCAGAGGCTGGTTTGAGGCTAAGAATACTCCGGACAACACAGTACAAAAATCCTGTTATCATGCCATATAGATAGCAGGACCTTGCACACAGATGTTTATAAAAAAGAATTCACACCTAACCATACTATGAGTGGATTTATTATTTATACATTCTAACAAACCCTTCACTTATCTAAGATTCAGACTGAAGAATTCTAAGCAGTGACACCTAGTTAGTACAAATGGAAAAAACTGTGCTATAACTTCCAAAATTCAAATGGAAAAAAAAATCAACTATTAATCCAACAAATATTTACTATTGTCCACCTATTATAGATATAAGTACATATAAGGCACAACTTGGTGCTGTCAAGATAAAAGAATGAAAAGGTTAATCTGAAAAAGGATTAAAAGATTTAATAAATGTAAAGTACCTGACACGTAGGTGCTTGATATTAGTTCCCTACCCTCAAAGAGCTTACTTACTGTCTAATAGAAAAGTTAAGATCAATAAGTATATAAATAACTATAAAAGAAAAAGTACCACAAAGAAATATAAAAATACTATACAAGGGACTTCCCTGGTGGTCCAGTGGCTAAGACGCCACACTCCCAATGCAGGGGGCCCAGGTTTGATCCCTGGTCAGGGAACTAGATCCCACATGACACAACTAAGAGTTCGCATGCCACACCTAAAGATCCCACATGCCGCAACTAAAAGATCCCCGCATGCTGCAACTAAGACCCAGTGCAGACAATTAAATAAATATTTTTTTTTAAAATGCTATACAAGTTCAGAGGGATGAGAGATTTCTAACTAGGGGAATCAAACAATTCCAAGATCTTGAGATTGCGTGATATAGAGAATGTTGGCAATATCAGCACAGAGGAAACATAAAAAGAGAAAAGGCAACCTTCAGCAGTGTAAAATGAATCTTTAAAAAGTAATGCAAAAAAAAGAAAAAAAAGTAATGCATAATTATAAAAGGATAGAAAGAAGATGCTTACCTGATGAGGCTGGATCAAAGGAAGATTTTTTTTTTTTAATGTAACATATGTGAGGTATCTAGCCCAGTGCATCTCACACAAACACACACACACACACACACTTTCAATAAACAATAGTTAAACTGGTATAAAAACATATGTAGATATATTAAGAATAGGAGAGATCTAAGTATGCTTAAGAAGCAAAAGAAAGGATCCAGCATGAGGGAGACAAAAGATGCTATAATAACTATGAAAGAAGGTCAGGAGCCAGTAAAAAAGATGCAATCAACGACACAAGGAAATAGTGCTAACTTTAAAGAAGAAAGCAGATAATTCCTTATCCTATTAGAAGTGAAGAAAGCTCAACAC
Organism: Balaenoptera musculus; assembly: GCF_009873245.2. Lineage (NCBI taxonomy): Eukaryota > Metazoa > Chordata > Mammalia > Artiodactyla > Balaenopteridae > Balaenoptera > Balaenoptera musculus. Next base: position 48,299,058 of record NC_045788.1, read on the forward strand.
TGAGAAATTCTGAGATGAACAGAAGACATGGTAAGGAAACTCAGTCTGCACGGCCCCAGAATTTCCAGCATGGGAACCATGAAGTGACATTATCTGTAGATGGCAGAGGGAGCACACATGGGATTCAAAGGCTGATGAAAATGAAAACGACTTAGTTGATTCCCTGACATTTGCCTCTCAGAGATGAAATCAAAGATGGAAAAAAAGCAACATGGTGAGGTAAATAATTATGCATAATCCTTATTTTTGGAAACATAAATTCCTCCCACTAATGACAATGTTAAAGAAAAATATATACTTGCTTTTTTTAAAAAGCTTTTAATTTTGTTCCACTAAAGCACATTAAACAAACCACAGGCAAATTTTTTAAAGCTATCTACATAACAGAAGACCAGCACATGATGAAGATGTTAATCAAATGTCAACTGACCCAAAAAATCTATTTTATTATTATAATTTGTTTTAGTTGTTGGGCTCTTTTGATTTCTCTTTTTTCAAGCTACACTACTGTTCTTTTGTTAACTTATAAAATTCACATTTTAAAATGTTTTAAAAGTATTCTCGTTCAAGTAATGGACATCTTTTGTTTTGCTCTGCCTGCTAAGAAAATGAATAATGCAACTATTTTCAACAAAAGCTTTATCCCACCTGGTGCTATTAACTGGTGAATACTTGATGTCCGGGTGACAGCTGTGCTTCGTGATTCCAGACTTGGACTTTCTCCTTTCTTATTACTTTCTGGAGAAGGATCTCGTTGGCTGATTTTAGAACTGGTCACTGTTGTTTTGTTATGACAAATTGTCAATGACTGAGTTTGACTAGTACTTTTTGGCGGACCATTTTGTGAGCTAGATAATACACCCAACTTCTGGCTGCGTAATGTTAAATTCTGAACCTAAGAACCACATAACAAAAAATAAGGATGAAACAGATGGTATTAATTGATGTGGTAATCATTACCATTATAACAACAATGACAGCACATTTATATTATGCTCTTTATATTATGCATAAAGCTCCAAGCACTTGAAACAACTAATTAACCCTGAAGGCAAGGGGAGCTATTATTCTAAGTAATCATATCTTAAACATTAAGTGGCAATTTTTTTAAAAAGACATTAAGGAAAAGAAACATTAAGAACTAAATGAAAATAGAATATTTATATATATATTGCAAATGAACTATCAATATGAGGAAATTACTCTGCAACATACTGCATTTTAAAGTTACCAGGTCAGAGACAGTCAAAAGGAAGGAGAAAGAGGAAGAGCATTCCAGGCAAAGAGGAAAACTTGAGCAAAGCCGCAGTGGTGGGAGAGCCCAGGGTGTGGAGGGAAGAATGAGCAATTCCTTCTACTTCACTCTGAGTTCTCCATGACAGGATTGTGAAACATCTTAAGGCTACAAGTCCCTCATAAACTTGTGAGAAATTACTACACACAATTAGGACAGTGTGGATACAATATTGCTATCTTAATAAAGATCAGAAAGATAACAAAAAAAGAAAGTTAATAGGTTAATAGAGATTATAAGGGAACACTAATCTTCTAAGTAAGAAAACAAATTCATGAAATCACCTACCCCATTGTGATAATTCTGAAAAGCATTTCCTATTAACTAATTTTAAAGAGTTAGTGAGATTTTGTTGTGGTGGTTATGAAACACTCATTTGCCTTTGAGAACTAGATCTCATGAACTAAAGACATCGTGCATGGCCTTGAAATGGTTTACGTGATGACTCCTACCTACACCGGGGCTATTCTAAACACACTGCCAGTCCGGATGATGGCAAGGATTATCCCAATTACTCTCACCTGAGGTCTATAACATTTTCAAACAGCAAGGCAGAAAATGCCTCTCCCATAGCTTCCTAACCTTTTGCCTCAGAAATGAATGCACCTAATACATTTATGCTAGCACTGGCACTGGGAGGGAAACTGAAGTAAAAGAGATTCTAAAGTAACAAATATATTGCTGCTTTATGAATGCTCTTCAGTTTCATGTGTGTTCTGTCTCTACAACTGTATCATTAACTGATGCTCTACACCTTCTCTTTCCAAGTGCCAATGCAGTGTTCAGCCAATAGCAGATGCTAAATAAATGTTTACTTCAGGGCAGTTGAAGTTTTAATCAGTTCTATTCTAAGCTACTGAAAGAATTTTCTAAGTGAGACCATATGGAGCATCTTCTCTGATTTTTGTCAAATATTTCACAGCATTGTAAATGGACTAATTACTGCTGTATTACTAAAATTTAATGCAAAAATAAAATATGCTGAAATCCAGATTTCTCAGCTTGCCACTCAAAGCCCTCCACAGTCTAGGCCCAAACTGCTTTGAGCCCCTTTTTCCACTATTCTATTTCACAATCCTCATTCTCTAGCCAAACTGTTCTGCTCACCCTTCTCCAAACATACCTTGCACTGCCTTCATTTAGAGCCCTTGCTCAAATTCCTCTTTCCTCAACGCTGTCTCCTGAAGCCCAACACAGTGCTCAAGACCAGTAAAATTCCTACCCATTCTCCCAAAGAAACCTCTCGAAGTCTCTGGTTAGAAATAATTTCTCCTCCCCTCTATGCTCTTCCCATAGAATTTGGATCACAGTGGCCTATACCAATGACAAACATCTCGCTTGTTTTAGAATTACTGATGTCTGTATCTGTGAAATACTGAGACTCCGACTGGCAGGCTCTCATCTCTGACGTTCACTTTTGTACTCCCCGCAATTCCGGCTGCAGACATAACAGAAACTACACAAGTCTGAGGTATTCTCCTATATCTGATTCTGAAAAATGTATTGCATGGATTTTGTTGCTCTTGTTGTTGTTAAGTATCTTGTTCTATTTATGGTTTTCTTAAGCTAACATTAAAATCTGTTCATGTTTTACCAAAAGAAATCTCAACAAATGTCTAGCAGAGGAATATTAAAATCTCTCAGGAAGCAACGGAAAAACAGCAAGAAATTTAACATCTGCCATAAATAATGCATAAGGTGGACCACAGAATGATGGTAATCAAGGTCTGAACTATAACCTGAAAAACAAAAGCTTTCCTTCAAAGGAAAAGCATATTCAAAGTAAATGAAGATCTGACACAGTGAACCCTTAAGCTGTAGCAGTCCATTTCTATAGAATAATATACTTTTTTCTTCTAATTTTCCTTTTGTTTTCTGGAATTCTGAAAGAAAACGTATGTATGTGCATATTATATACTATATGTTATTTATATGAATAGATAAATTTTAGAATATGGCTTTACTATCTATGGTCATCTTGGCTTAAATATTTACAATAAATTTCAAACATGTAAACTGTACTCCTAAAGCATATACAGAGCTAACTGAGCTGTTAATAGATCACATATTCAGATTTCCTTGACAGAACTTCACTTTTAAAAAGAACCCACCCTTTCTAAGATAAAGAATATTATGGCATCTAATGCCCAACTTTCATTTCATCTGAACTTTTCCTATGATCAGTTTGTGGAAACTTTCTGACTTTTGAAAAAGTCTAGAATTCCCACAAAGTATTTTTGCTAATTTCACACCTTACATTTTTATAGTGGATTACCCAAATACTCTCACTTCAGTTTTTTAATTTGGATCTAACAAATAATGTGTGAATTATCGTAGGATCTCTTCTTTGTAGATAAGGAAATTAAGAGTTCATGTCACACTGCCGGCAGTAGAACTGTTTCTAGCTTTTAAATCTAAAAGGCTGTTTTCTCCTCAATTCTTACAGAATTGCCCAGAGAGCCTTGGTAAGATTTTTTACTTTTCTATAACATACTTTTAGTCTTATGATATCTGAAAGTCACATTTTTTTTTTCATGATAAGGAGAAGAGATGGAGCATTTAAAATGGTAAGGGTAAGATATTCCAAATTTCTCATTTTTTTACAGTATGCTATAAATTTTAAAACTGAGGAAAAATTAACTGTTATACTGACTTTTGTCAGTTAAAGAGTATTAAAATAAAACTTCAAATTTGGTATTTCTCAATTACAAACAAATTAAATGTTTTAAAAACTGCAAATATATGTTTAAAAATTAACAAAGTGGAGCACAAATTTTTCAAAACTAACAGCCCTGAACTTGAGGAAAGTTACCACTGGAATATTCAAAATATTAGCATCACCTACCACTGTCAGCCTCATTCACTGCCACTTCTAAAGCACAGCAAAGAAAAACGTTAGTAGAGAAGTTCCTAAAGGTCAATCCATCCCTCTAGTTCCTCAATCTATCCTTGAATTGAGTCAGATTATTAGAGAGCCACATACCTATACACATCAAACTGGACCCCAAAGAGCTAATTCTATAAATTACTTTGACTATGAGAACCCACAAAACAGACTGTGCTCTAGAGAGTTTGTTAGTTGTATTTTCCTAATAACTGGTTTATTTTACCTTGGAAACTGCAAATCCTTTAAATGGTTGAGATTCTCTCTTCACCATTAGCTATATGAAAGCTAAGAACCAAATTCATGACTCATCTTTAGACAGTGCATAACAAAAACAGTTAATTAGTAGCATGTGATATCTTACGTGCCAGGCACTATGCTGAGTGCTTTATTTATGATTACTGTCTCATTTATTCCTTATAACAACTCTGAGCTATTACTTCCAGTTCACAGTGAAGAAACTGAGGCTTAGCATAAGTAATAACAACAGCTAACATTTAGTGAGTGCCAACTAGGTAACAGACACTGTTCTGGTTTTCATTTATTAACCTATTTAATCCTCATTACAACCCTACGAAGCATTACATTTATTTTATTTTATATTGTTGAAACTGAGGTTTAAGGATATACAATGAGAAGGTGGTAGAACATGTATCTGAATCCAGAGAACCTGGCTCCAGAGTCCAAACTTATAAACACCATGCCATACTATGACCTATCCAAAATCAATCAACTGGCAAGTGACAAAGCAACTGTTGCTGAAGTCAGAATATAAACCCAGGTCTTCCTATTCTCCCCTTTGCAGAAAAAGTACTAATGAGTACCTACAATATTCTAGACACTAAACATATATTACTCACTCTTCAACTTACCCTGCAAGTATGTATGACTATTAGAGATGTTTGGTAACTTATCTAAAGTCATACAACTAATAAATGACTGCAGTGGGAGTTGAACTTAAGCCCATGCAGGACTTCATACATGTAATTTCAATGGCAACCGCACTCCTAGCTCCATGCCACTTTACCATTCTGGAAGTTGACAGGTTTTATAAAACCAAACCAAACGAAACCAAACCAAAACAAAACAAAACAAAACAAACAGGAAGATAATTACTTCAACAAATTCATTCCACAAAGAGACACTTAAAGTTTAGAGCTGAAAAAACCTTAAAGTTAACAAAGGTCTCATTTTGTAAGTATGGAAACTGAAGTCCAAATAAGTTAAGGAACTATAGAGGGTCACAGAGCACATTATGAGAAACCGGAGTTTAATTGATCACCATCTTTATATGCTGATATATGAAAACTGGACTTTGTTATTAAATAAAATAGAGATTCTATGAAAAATGCCAAAGAATATTACTGCTATCTCATTTTTTACTTTTTACCAGATGATTGAGATTATTAAATTAAAAATTCGAAGCCAAGGATGACCTTGAGATATACCAATTTCTGCCATATGCAATCCAAAACATTATCTATGGAAAAATATCAAAATGGTATCATACAATGTAAAAAGTCTACTCAACTGTTTTAATTTAAAATTTACTCAATTTCATTCATTTTTATTAACTTTACTGAGGTGTGACTTACAAACAATAAAATGAATGAACCAGTTCAATAAGTTTTGACATTATGTATATACCATGTTACCACCACCCCAATCAAGATATAGAACATTTCCATCACTCATGCCCCTTCCCAGTCAATCTCCCCCACCTTCTGCCCCAGGTAGCACAAATCCTTTTTTTTTCACTATAGATTAGTTCTGCCTGTTCAGAAATTTCATATAAATAGAGTCGCAGAGTATTGCACTCTGTGATGTCTGGCATCTTTTACTAATTATAATGTTTCTGAGATGTACAGTAGTTTGTTCCTTTTTATTTCTGAGTAATATTCCACAATATGTTTATCCATTCACCAGTTAAAAGACAGTGGTTACTTCCAGTTTGGGGCTATTCTGAATAGAGCTGCTACGAACATTCATTTAAACATCTTCATGTGGATATATGTTTTCAAATCTCTCAGGGTAAACATCTAGAAGTGGAATTCCTGGGTCACATGTTAAGCATATGTTTAACTTTATAAGAAAACTGTTTTTCAAAGTGGTTGTACTCTTTTACAATTTCACCAGCAACATATGATAGTATGGTTCCTCCACATTCTCGCCAACATGTGGCGTTTTCAGTCTCCTTCATTTCAGACATTCTAGTGAGTGTGTAGTGATATTCATTGTGGTTTTGATTTATATTTCTAGGAAGATTAATCATGTTGAGCATTTTTTCATGTGCTTATTGGCCTTCTGCATATCTTTTGTGAAGTGTTCAAATCTTCTGCCCATTTTTTATTCATGATCTTATTACTGAGTTGTAAATCCACTTTACATATTCTGAATACAAGTCCTTTGTCAGATATATGTATTGCGACCATTTTCCCTCAGTCTGTGGCTTTGCCTCTTTGTTTTTGTAGCAATGTCTTTCGAAGAACAGTTTTTAAATTTTGATAAAGTCCAATTTATCATTATTTTCTTTTACAGTTAATGCTTTTTGTGTCCTATCTGAGAAAGTTTTGCCTATCCTGGAGTTGTAGAGATAGCCCCTATGTTTTCTTCTAGAGGTTTTATAGTTCTGTCTTTTGCCTGTAGGTCTACATTACTTCTGGTTTATTTTTGTGAATGGTGTAAGGAGAAAGTTAAAGTTCATTTTTTCCATGGTACCAAACAAAGTATAAACAAAAAACTGAGTAACATTCTGCTCAATTTTTTAAGTTTAAAGTTTACCCAGCTCATTTTTAAACTTAAGAACCACCTTGACGCGGTTATTACCTAACTGCTTACAAAGGAATCTAAAGAAAAGAATACATCTCACATAATAAATCTGCTTTACAATAAAACTAAACATACAATGTCATAGCAAAACGCATTAACTTTCACTAACGTCAAATAACCTAAATATCCGTGTTTAATGGCATTATAATTTCTATAAAACCAAAAAATTTTCTTGAAGTTCTCACTGGATTAAATGTTGATCTGAAATGTGTGACAACGAGCACTGAAACCATCAGTAACTTAAACACAAATGCACGTTTACCTTTAACCTGAAGACCCAGACCTTAAGTACCACATTATGAAGCTAGACAAGCTCACCTGAGTAGCTGCAGACTGACAGGAAGATGACGATGACGACGAGACAACAGGAATGTCAGACTGTACAGCAGCCACAGTGGTAGCGGGTGTGAAAATCAGCTGTACAGACAGAAAAACCAAAAAAATACCCTAAGACAAAAGAACATGCCCCACACACAATGTATAGCAGGCAAGAGAGACTGAAATTTGTGACAGAAAGACAATGCAGTTTAGGATTGTCTCCTAAGCAAAAGGTTTTACATGACAAGGAGAACTTCTTGATAATAGAGAACTCAAAAGGAAAAAAAAAAAACCAGAAACATTTTTGAAACAGCTCATGATTCTGATGAGTAGAAAATAAATCAGTGCTCAAAAAAGAAAATGTATTTTGGCAATATGAAATCCTCATACCAAATTTTTCCCCGAATAAGCTATTAAACTTTTCCTAGCTCAAAACTATTGTGGCAGGATTCCTAAAATGGAAGTTAGAATATGCAACCATAGTCACTGCTCTTGAATGCAAACTAAATTTCAGTGAGAAACATGAAAAGAAACACCAAAAAGTCTTTTCAGTCCTCTTTACCCCAAAGGATAACTATGCCACATGCTACGTTACAATATTTCACTCAGCTACACAGGATCTGTGTAGTACAAACCTAGGTTGCTCTTGATTTTAAAACTATTTGTAAAGAAATATTCATTCTAAGTGTAAATGCCACAACATGTTAAAAGTCAACAACAAAGCAGCCTGCAAAAAAACTTCACATCAAAAAAAAAAAAAGAAAAGAAAAAGAAAGGAAAGACATACTTGATTTATTTAATTATCACCATCTCTTTTCAAATGTTTTTTTTCAATACTGAAACAGAATGCCATTAATTAAAAAAGGCAATACAATCCACTCAGAGATTATCCAATCCAATTTAGTAAATTATGACTGTTGTTTCAAAGAACCTGTGAATACTCTATCTCAAAATTGCATCAAGTTATACAGTTCCTCAAAAGCCATTTCTGTTTAAATTAAAATTACCAATTAAAGGATCATTTAAACTTCAGTTCTTTACATACTAAATTTAAGTGAATTAAATAACAGGTATAACTTTCACAAGAAGGTAATTTACAGTACAAACAGCTAAAAGCACTATACCTAAAAAGATGTTCTATCTAGCGCGAACCATATGAAACTGCCAGTTTTAGAGGTCAAAAACGGTCCAGTAGCAACCATTTCAAATGGTTCTCCCTAATTCTGAAGCATATTATTGGTTAAATAAGATCTCATGGGGAAAAAACCCAGAAATATGGTAATGTCTATTGAACAGTCTGTAAATAAAAAGAGGGTCATATTATTGTTTCCTGTTAGAAATATGATGGAAACTTTCTTTGCAATTTTAGTGGAGAACTGGGGATCCAGATATATATTCAGTTCACTGGATAAAAAAGAATATAAATAAATACATATCAGGGACAAAGTTCTTCTCTAGCTACCTGTAAAGACATCAAATAAAGTAAATGTCAACCAATTTTTACATTCCTTAAAGAAGGCTCAACAAGTAAATTAGGAAATCAGTAGATACTCAAACACACAATAGCCAAATTAACATTCCTGTATTAACAAAAGATCAAAGTGAGCATAGGAACACAAATCACCTTGCAGATTTTAAGATGGGAATAACCAAAGCTAAAACTCATCTGGTAAATTAACACGAACTCCAATCCAGATTTCAGAAGATCCCACAATATAAATTCTAATTTATAGTTAACCAAGTTTTTTATGTTTCTAACAATTTCATCAAATCTAAGATGTCAAAGATATACGGTGATTTTATGTATCACTATAAGCACCAACTACAACCGTAAGATGCCATCAATATAAAATGCATCTCAGTTTCAGAGATGTTAAAATATGAAAAAGGGTTTGAAATCAAAGAAATTTGATATTAAAAATTAATCACTCCTGTGTTACAGAATCTGTTAGCTCCCTAATGCTGCTAATTACTATTTGATACACCAAGAAGGCCTACCAATTAAAGGTAGAATTTTTCATGACATAAATGTATAAGAGCTAGGCACATACACAAAAATTTTGTTAAACATTTCTTAAATATTAAAAATGCCTCCTATTGCATCAAATCAAGAAACATTTTGATCTCTCTCAAGTCTTTAAACACTGAAAAAATCTGGTAGCTCATATCTTACCATTTGAGCTCGGAGATACATTTGAGCTTGGCTTGCCGTTAGGGTAGGGGAGGTACTCCCTAGTAACATAGTCTGTTGGGTAATACTGCCACTGGTAGAACTGGAAGCCTGGGAACGGCTTATTAACTGTGCAGGTGTAGGAGAAGTAGAGAGGTTGATCTAAGGAAGAAAACATATCAGGTCATAGGCTTCCATTTCTTGCTTCCATGTCACTGAATTTCACCAAGCTGCAGTTAGGCAATCAATGGTATATATTGTGGCTGAGGAACCTAAGAGAGGGCTTCATCTTTGACAGACCCATCACTTCTGTAGGCGATTATTTGCACATATGCAAACAATAGCATGTACTGGTTAGTAATTAGGACAATTTTTAAGGACATCCTCGTTGTGTTTCATAAGATTCCAACATCTTAAAATATCATTTCTACTACCTCCCAAAAATTAGGGCTATTGTTCCATTATTTTAATATTCTATGTAGTGACTTAAAACATTTGAATCAACAGTCTACATTATTTTGTCATTTTTCTGTCACATTTGGAGGCATTTCTGAAATGAACAAAAGTTAAAACACAGATAATCCATTCACATGTATAAAAACATACACGTAACATATAACTAGTATAACATTCTCCTTCAAAAGCTCTCAGAAAAGAAGAAAATAGAATTGTTACTTGCCGAAGAGATGGAAAACTCCTGAATATTGGTTACAAGATTAAATTATAAACACTAAAGCTGCTGTTAAAGAATAAACTAGTGCATGGTCTATCTCTAGGATATATAAGAGACTGGTAACTGGTTGTACCTGTGAAGGCAAACTGGGTGGGAACAGGACAAAGGGACACATGTAGACTACCACATGCATGTATTATCCATTATAAAAATAAATAATATTTTTAACGAGAGTAACATAATCCAACCTCAAATCCTTTTTATGGACAATGCAGAGAATAAAATTAAGAAATAGGTTATTAAACTTCTGATTCAAGGAACAAGACAGACTGAACTAATACATCCATGTGCCCAAATGCACTCACTGAAATGCAAGATCAGCATGAAAAATTATAAAAATATATAACTGAACTCAAAAAAGGGGAAGGGAGAGGGAATTCCCAGGCACCGGAAAGGAAGAAACTCAAAGATGTAAGCTCCAGCTGACACCAAGGCAATCTAGGTAGATATTGGCCCACAGAGATAGAAGACCTGATTTTGAGCCTATTTCAGGGGGGACCTAGAAGTAAAACCTGTTTTGAGCCAAGATCCTCAAAAGGGCTCCTCAATATGTGAAAAGGAGCTGGAAAAGCTCCACCCATGCGTCCTGAGAAGCAGCAAGAAAGCTTGCTATCTGCCCTGCCCCAGGTGGAAGGAGAGAGGCTCTTATGAGAATCACAACTCCAGGCTTGCGCCACACAAGGGTACAGAATCCATGTTCACACTACCTGCACAGTTCCATAATCTATCCCAAAACATCAGCGTTTGTACCAGTCCAGGACATCTGTTAAACTGAACAAGTGACTGGAGGAGGCTGAGTGAAGGCCTCCTGAGTCTATAATTATTTAAAAATAAAAAGTTAAAAAAACTGCATAGTGGGTACACAAGTTGGTTAACTAATTCTCTATATTTATCTGTGTCTTTTAAGTATTTCTTAATTTTAATAAAATACTTAAATCTGTAATTCAGTGCATAAATACAATTAATAAAATATAAAAAATTATTCTGCAATCTGGCTTTTATTCTAGCACACCACTAAAATCCCATTAGCAAAAATCACTAATACCCTCTGACACATTCAGTGGATTCTTTTTAGACCATTCCCTCTCGATCTTCTTTACCAGCTCTTCTTTCTAGCCCACCCCCAAACTGTTCATCCTTTGTCCTCAACACTTTTCCTTTTCAATTCCTAGATTATCACACCTACTCCCACAGTTTTAAACAATTCAGTCCTGAATAGTCTCAATCCTTGATGACAAACCCTTACTCTCCAGGTCCAAATACTTACAGAACACATCTTTCTGGATGTCTCTTACCAACTCAAACTCAACATGTTCAAACACCAAACTCATTATCATTTCTTCTTTTTATTTTATTTTATGTATTTATTTTTGGCTGTGTTGGGTCTTCATGGCTGCATGCAGGCTTTCTCTAGTTGCAGCGAGCGGGGGCTACTCTTCGTTGCGGTGCACCGGCTTTTCATTGCGGTGGCTTCTCTTGTTGTGGAGCATGGGCTAGGCACATGGGCTTCATTAGTTGTGGTGCGCGGGCTCAGTAGTTGTGGCTTGCAGGCTCTAGAGTGCAGGCTCAGCAGTTGTGGCGCACGGGCTTAGTTGCTCCACAGCATGTGGGATCTTCCCAGACCAGGGCTCGAACCCGTGTCCCCTGCATTGGCAGGCGGATTCTTAACCACTGCGCCACCAGGGAAGCCCTATCATTCCTTCTTAAACCAGCTTCTCCTCAAATGGCCACTGGCATCTTCTAAAAATCCCCCAAGACAGACTAATCTGGAAGTCATCCTAACACCTCCCTCTCATATAACTCATACACAAAATCAGTCACATGTCTTACTGTTTCTACACCTTTATCTTCCTCAATTTCATTTTGATTTTGACTCACGTAGTTTGAGATGCTGAGCCCATAGCACTTCCAGCTACATTGCTTTAACAGCTGCAAACTGATCTCTCTGCTGGGAATATTGTCTCCTCTGACTTGGCGGATAATCTTTCCCTGATTTTAATTAATAAATATTAATTAGCCATTTAAAAATCTTCTAGATAACATTCAAACTCCCCTAACTACCTCTGCAGTATCATCTCCTTCCACTCCTCCATACTACCCTTCACATTAGCCATAGGAAGCTATGAGCAGTGTCATCATGTCTCAGGCCTCTATGGCTCCGGTAACAACTCTGAACTGAACTGAGCATCACCTACCCCCATACCCCACCTCTTCCCCCTCTATGTAGTGTACAACTCTCTCTCAAAAATCACCTGCTAAGCTTTTTCAGGCATCCCAACCCCACAGTAGAACTGACTACTCCTCTTTTGCCTGTTATCTTCCATAATTTCCATATACTTCTAGCATATACCTCTGTCTCACTCGTCTAAACAATAATTTCTTTAAGGGTGGGGACCATGTGTTATTTATCTTCATATAACCAATATCTATGAGAGTGCCTTCACTCAATACGTCTATTAACTTAATGAATGCCATGTTATTTTAAGGCATACTTCATACTTTAAATGTAATATATAAGCCTATCACAAAGAGTGAGCGTGTGTGTGTGTATAACAGTGAGAACAGAAAACAATTCTGGTATAGCCCCTAACAAAGCAGAGTAAAAATGCAGATAGTGTGGTGATACTCGTTCAACTCTACTTTTTATGTGCTATATAATAAATTATTAATAAGCACCCCCCAAACATATTCTTTTTCCGCACCAGTCCACAAACGGATATTTTGGATAAAGCCTTGCTCCAAAGATTAAATCACTTAGCAGGGTAAAATTGGACCAGGTTTTCTGACTCATATTTTGGCATGCAGGGTGCTTTCCTATACCATGAGAGCTTGTTAATTTGGGTTACTCTACAGTAATAATGCCTTGGCAGTTTTTCCAGTCAGTGATTCTTAAAAATAAAGGGGGGGGAAGAAAGAAAGAAAGAAAGAAAGATACTCTAGTAAAGGATAGGCCACACACTCTTTAAACAAAAACATACAAGTCTTTTTAAAAACTGACTGGACTGGCTGATAGCCAAGTGCCTGAGACTGCTGTGTAAGGAATAAGGAAGTAGAACAAAAATTACAAACAGAATGCTTTTTTTTTCTTAAAAAGGAAGTAAGAAAACTAAATAGTAGCCTCCTAGCCACCTGCATTTCACTTTGTCTAAGTTGTGAGATCAAAGAACAAATATCATGTTTATTTTTAAGTTTCAAATGGCAAGTACCATTTCAGACAGTGCCTACTAACGAATGCCAAACCCATGAGGGCAAGGCAATCAGTAGCCAACTCTGCAAGAAGTCCCTTCCTTTCCACAACTGATATGTCTCTCCTCTATTTTCCGCTTTGCTCTGCTGACCTGAACCAGATGCCCTCAACTGTTTGCATTATCTTTTCTGTCAATCCCATCTCAACATGCGTAATTCCCTTTCATTTTAAAGCCTTGGCCAATCCTGTCGTCTCACACCTCAAGCCCCACACTCCATAAAGGAACTTACTCCTTTAGCCCTATTACCGGAAGCTCTCTCCCTACTGACACTAAGAGTCACCAAAGAAAACCACATCTGTCAAGAAAAGCCATTTAACTCTCAACCACTCCTTAGTGCCCCCACTAGGAGGTTACACAGGGTCTCTGGCCCAGAGTACTCCCTAAAACCAAAGCCCATTTGAGACCCACTGCTGCCATTTGACTGATCAGAATCAATCAGGTATACCTACAGAGAGACATGGTACACAGACATTAAAAGGCTGATTGTATCTGTATTCAATGGCATGAAAATATCTTTATGACCCACTGCTGAGTGAAAAAACTGTAGAATAACATGTAGAATATAATCCACTTATACAATTACATACAAATATCTGCGTGTATGTATATATACATTCCACACATGTGAAAAACATGTTGAGAGAAAGATGTCTGCACTGTATACACACACAATAATGCATACTCATAAATTTGTATCTGATTAGATTTGATATAGAAATATATACATACACACACACACCTGGAAGAACAGTCACCAAAATGCTAAAGGTGAATAATGCCTACTAGGGGTAAAATTTGGGAATGATTTATATTTTCTTTTTCAAAGTTTTTGTCTTTTCTATGTAGGTATTAACTTTAGAATCAGAGAGGAAATGATATTTTCCTTTTTTTATATTTACTTCAGTATATTGTTTTGTTTTTATCACATTAAAGCAGCATATAAATTTTCTTGCCTCATTATTCAGTGGGAATTTATGTAATTCAAATATCTAGAAGTATAAAATATTATATAGAAATTTCAAATAATAATATCTAACCATGAAGGATGTCCTTTTTAAGAGACCACATATTTTTAACAATGAAATGAAATAAAATGCCAACTTATTTATTACAGAAAATCATTATTTCTACTTTCTGCAATACAAGCTGTAAAAACAACAGCAAAACAATCAAACAAAAAACAACTTCACAACCTCCCAATTGTGTTCAGATATTGACACCCTAAAAAGAAAAGTTGCAATGCAGAAACAATTAAAATATTGGAAATAACTGTCCAGCAACAAAGATAGTTATATAAGACAAACTGCAGCCACACTGTGCACAGTAGCTCAAGTGAGTGAGATAGAAAGCTCTGAAGACACACCGTTAAGTGTAAAAACAAAATGCAGAATACCTATGTGTGTTTATAGTGTGTTAAAAAAAATTGTGTATTAAACACATAGGCATACATTTCTTTACACTATGTACGTCCTTAATGCACAGGTAAAGATCTGAAGGGATATTCAGCAAACTGAGAAGACAGAAGGACTGAAGGGGAGAGGAGGCTGAAGGTGACAACACTTTTTTACTTTATCTGTACTATGGGAATATTTTATAAGAATGCAGTAAAACTGCTCATGACCAGAGAAATACGCAGGCTACAGTTTTATTTTAAACTGCTATTAAGCTTTGAAATAGGTTTCTAACAATCCTTGAAAACAATGAGTTTTAAAACTTAAAATACATCCTAATATTAATAATAGAGGATAAGTACCTTGGTTTTAAGCAAGTAATTTTCCCTCAGATAAATTCATAATGAATTCATTTGATATGTAGTTGATCTGATTTAGACATTTTTAGAGAAAACTGATCATTTATAAGGTTCTTGATCTAAAAACAATCTCATTGACCTAATAAGTATACTCTTAGGAAATTTTTTTTAAAGAGAATTACTAGATATAAAGATACATAACATTCAATGCAGGTTTACTTATAATAGCAAAAAAAGGGAAAAATTAAAAGTGCCAGCAAGAGGAAAACAGGTTTTTTTTAAAAGGTAGAATATTATGTAGCCATTAAAAATCATGTTTATAAAACAATAAATACTGAAGATAATGGTCTGAGCACACCCATTTGCTTCCCCCTCCTACTAAAACTCACTGAAATAGCAGTTAATACAACAACAAAAAAGACTGGGAGAAACAAACATACAAATTTAGACTGTGGGACATTCCATAAGATAAGTGACCTGAGCTCTTTAAAAAAAAAAGGGTGGGGGGGAGATCTTTTTATATTAAAGGAAAATAGGACATCCACATGCAATGTGTGATCCTTAATTAAATCCTGGGAAAAGGTATTTTGGAGACTACTGAGGGAATCCAAACATGGGGCATATATTAGATATTGTGTTCATATTAAATTTCTTAGGTGTGACATGGTACTGTGGTGATATAAGACAATCTCCCTCTTGGATAACACATGCTAAGTACTTGGGACTGAAGTGTCACGATGCCTTCAACTTATAAAAATAAAAGGTCAGAAAAACAGTGTAAATAGAGAGGAACTTAACAATTGTTATAGATAGCTACATGAAGGGTACACAAGGGTCAATGCTTACTCGTTCCATTTTTCTGTGGGTTTAAATGTTTTTTTCCAAAAAAACTTGGGGGAGTAAAAGAACAACATTAAACAAAAAGAAAACGCATACAGCAAAGAGAGACAGATAAGGGTACCATCTGCATTTCTGTAAGACCTAAAGATGAGATCATACTGAAGGAGAAAACAGAGAAGGAAGCTCTCTGTAGTCCAGAATACAGGAAGAAACAGACCAGAGTGGATTTAGTTAGACTCAGAATTTAGAGGTATGAAAGCAGAAGTAAGAAGTGGGGCTAAAAATTGAAGGATTAGCTACAGGTCTGTCTAGAAAACAGACTCACCAGTCATAACCCCACCCCTCTCCCACACAGAACCGGTATCGAGACCTAGAAAGAAAGGACACTTCTCTTTAAAAGTCTAAAAACTGCCAAGGAAAAGCTAGGCTTCTAGAGTGGGTACTGGTACCTTGAAGTAAAACCCTCCTTATTCCAAAACTGCTGGCTCACCAGCCTAACGGCCAGCTTCTAACCTGCACACCTTCAATTCTAAACCTGCCAAAGATATACCCTTACCACTGTCATCACCACTACTATTCCCACATGCAAATACAGAAATCTTAATCAGCCTTTCCACTAAGGAAAGAGGTCTGCTAGGGAACAACCTATCTTCAAAGCAATGGAAGAAACCCATGTTGATTAATTTATATAATCATTTACTCTTAAATATAAGCAGAAAACCAAGCATTTTAAGGGAAAACTCCTTTCTCTTATAAGAGGAAAACCAGCAGCATGAAAAAAAAGACCAAGATAGTTTCTAAGGAATATAAATTATTTAGGAAACAGAAAAAAAAGTTTTAAAATCTGATAAGTATCACAACAGAGATCTAAAATATTTCAGCCATAACAGAAAAATAGGATTCCAAGGGAAAAGAATAAGAAAATTCTCTTAGAAATTGGAAATACAAAGGCTGAACTAAAATTTTCTTTTAAATGTAAAAAGAAAGGGTTAAAAAAAAAGGGCAAGGAAATATGTCACAACAGAATAAAAAGATAAAGACAGAAAATGAGTAAAAAGCTAAAAGAAGTAAAGGATCAGTCCAGAAAGACCAATATCCAACTAAGGAGCTCCAGAAAAAGAGAACAGAGAAGAATAGAAGGAAATAAATTTTTGTTAAAACTTTTTTAGTTTCATACACATGAACACTAAGTTTCACACTAAGAGAGTCCAAAAAGTGTCCTGAGCTCAATGACATCTAGAGAGCCTCATGAAACTCCAGAAAAGCTAAAGAAAACAGGCAAACCTAAAAGACTGAAGAGAAAAAGTACCAATTAGTGATAATAAGACAAAATCAGCCTTTTCTTTGGTAATACTAAAATTTTGAAAACAATGGTTTCAAGTTTCCTAAGAAAAATCATTTTCAATATAGAATTTACATACAAATAATCATTAAAAAGATATGGGGAGGGAATTTTTAGGCCTACATAGATTCCAAATTTATTTTCCACGTACCCTTTACAAGCAAGTTATTAGACGATAACTCCAGTAAAACAAAACTCCTATCACAGTGTCCTTTGACTATTTGCATGTCTGTAGACTATATCCACTGTACTCTAAGACCTTTGTTCACTTTGGATTCTTGACACCTAACACCAAGCCTGGCACCAAGTAGGCATTCAATAAGGAAATATTGGCACAGATTATCCTCAGGAGTGTGGGAGACTAGCACAGAATCCCATTCAGGAATCCTTGAAACTAAGCTCTGCTATTTCAGGATCATGAGCTCAGGATGAGTCCTCTTCTCTGCAAACACCACGTATTTTTTAAAGCTCAGCTTAAGTCCCGTACAAAAAGCCTTCTTCAACTACTCCAATCCCCAAAGATCTCTTTTCTGTTAACTCCCATGGAATTTATCACTTGATTATATACTGTTATGTTGGTCACTGTTTGATATGTCTAGGCACAGTTCTTCAAATGTCTATTACTGTCTCTGAGGGAAGGGACTTTGACTCATGTGTACCCCCAGGGCAACTAGCACAGTGTGGGACAATAGGTAAACCTGATTAACTGGCTGCCTGCTCGTAACTAACAACAAATGAATCTCATCACTGAGGTCAGGACTTAGACTCTCTTCTATAATGCAATTTCAGGCAATCAGAATATATCCTAAAATGATTCTTTGCACTGAAGATAAACCACTTTCGGTACCAAGATAACCAAGAATTAAAATTAATACGATGTATTACATATTCTAGTTGATGATTATAATTAAATTTCATCTTTCAACAAATATTTATTACACACCTACTATGTGATAGGCTAAGTCCCTGACAGAATCTTAGATTAACATCTAAACCACTGGTTCTCAAATTTTTTTTTAATAGAACCCTTTCTTCACACACCGTGTTATTCAGAACTCCCAGATTCAAACAGATCACAGAACTGTTCTGTCTAAAGTTTAAGGTAAGGGGGCTTCCCTGGTGGCACGGTGGTTAAGAATCCACCTGCCAATGCAGGGGACATGGGTTCCATCCCTGGTCCGGGAAGATCCCACATGCCGCGGAGCAGCTAAGCCCGTGCACCACAACCACTGAAGCCCGCGTGCCCTAGAGCCCATGCTCCGCAACAAGAGAAGCCACCGCAATGAGAAGCCCAAGCACTGCAACGAAGAGTAGCCCCCGCTCGCCGCAACTAGAGAAAGCCCAAGCGCAGCAACGAAGACCCAATGCAGCCAATAATAAAAAATTTTTTAAATAAATAAATAAAGTTTAAGGTAAGCCCTATCTATCTCAGTCTGCTCAGGCTGCCGTAACAAGGTGCCACAGACTGGGTAGCTCAAACAACAGAAACTTATTTCCCACAGTTCTAGAGGCTAGGAAGTCCAGGACCAAGGTGCCAGCCAATTCAGTCTCTGGTGCAAGCTCTCTGCTGGCTTGCAGATGGCCACCTTCTCACCTCTCAGCAGATACAGGGAGATCTCTGGTGTCTCTCCTCTGATAAAGCCACCAGGTCTACTGGATCAGAGCCCCACACTCAGGACCTCTTTTAACCTTAACCACCTCCTTAAAGGCCCTGTTTCTAATACAGTCATGTGCGGGTTTAAGGCTTCAACATATGAATTTGGGAGGGATGCAATTTAGTGCATAGCACCATCTATTGAACCTTCTCCTTGATCTAGACCCAGGGACATATGGATGAAAAGACTAAAAACCATCTAATTAGACAACTTAATTTTACATAAAAGAAAACTGGGGTGTAAGGAGGTTAAATGACTTGCCCTAAGTCACACCACCAGTCAGTCACAGAACTAAGACCAGAAGCCAGGTAGGTCCCTTATGTCCTCCTTTCTACCAAACTTCCTCTCATAATATTCTACAATTGGTAGTAAAGTCACCATGTACTTTTGTGACTTGAATTGTCAATGAGATGCACAAGACATCACTGATCACCAGACCTGCCACATGAACTCCAAACTCATATATCCAACGTCTACTCTACATCGATAGGTGGGTGTCTAACATACATCATGTTGAAAACCAAACTCCTGATTTTCTTCTCCAACACCTGCTTTAGCAGATTCTTCCAGGTGTTCAGGCCAAAATACTACAGTTATCGGTGACTCTACCTTCCCTCATATCTTTTATTCAATCCCTCAGCACATACTGTTAGGTCTATTTTCAAAACATCCTCATTTCTGTTTTTTTTTTGGCCACACCGTGAGGCATGTGGGAATCTTAGTTTCCCAGCCAGCGATCGAACCCATGCCCCCTGCATTGGGAGCACAGACTCTTAACCACTGGACCGCCAGGGAAGTCCCCAAACATCCAAATTTCTATAATAAAATATTGGAGAAAAAAAAATTCAGAATCTGGCTAACCACTTCTTACCACATCTACTGTCACCATCAGGGTCCAAGCCCCCAACATCTCTCTCTTGGATTACAGGAACCACTTAACTGGTCTCCCTGCTTCTATCACTGCCCCCTAGAACTTACTCTCAACATTATAGCTAAGTTAAACCCTGTGTGAGATCATGTCACATCCCTACTAAAACAGCTTTCCAGTAGCTTCCCAACTCATGCAGAGTAAAGCCCAAGGGTTTAATAATCTCCTCGTGATTAGATTACAATTACCTCTCTAAAGTCATCTCTAAACATACTCCCACTCTCTCATTCCACTCCAGCCACACTACCCTCCTTTCTGTTCCTTAGGCATGTTTGCCTCCCTCACCCTCCTTCAAATGCCATTTTTATTAGCAATGCTTTCCCTTACCACCCTAATTAAAAGAGCAAATTCCCTCATCCCATTCCCCTTCCTTACTTTATTTTTCTCTATAGAACTTACCACCATCTGACATATTATATACTAGTTTACCTACTATCTATCTATCCCTAGCTCCATAAAGACAAGAGATTTTATCTGCTGTGTTGCTGTATTCCCAGCACCTAGAACGGTGTTTAAATGCTCAATAAATATTTGTTGAATAAATGAGTGAATGTATGAATGAATAAAGTCATAAAACTAACTGGGCTTCAAAAGCTCATCCTGGGACTTTCCTGGTGGTCCAGCGTTTAAGACTCTGCACTCCCAAGCAGCGGGAACGGGTTCAATCCCTGGTGGGGGAACTAAGTTCCCACATGCCGTGGCCCAAAAAAAAAAAAAAAGAAAGCAAGCTCATTTTGTCTGGCACCAGAGCCAGAAAGCAACCTATCAAAAATAAGGTTTTTCCTTCTTGACAGAATAGTACAGTGAATGAAAGTCAAAACATCTGGGATTAATGTAGATTCTTGGGCCAAAAAACAACAAAGAAAGGGAAAGGGAATGAGATACAAACAGCCCTTGAGTCATTTATAGACTTATGACTGCAATTTCTAGCCACATAATCCTTTCCAGCTGAAAATGCCCAAAGACTCAGAAGAGAAAGATATAGAATGATCGCTTACATTAAAACAAACAAATAAAATTAACCATAGGCCTATCTATTTACATTTATGTATAGAAATGTACAGTGATAAGATAGGAAAGCCTCACATAAAACTCTGTCAGGGCAAAAGGGACTACAGAAATGAGATGTCACTTTTCCTCTATATTGTCTGTACTGTCAGTATCTTAGACAACAAGAGTATATTCACGTTTTATTTAGACAAAATGAAGCTCTTCAACCTACTTCCTCAAAGATAACCACTGATTAAGTTTGTTGTGTATTACAGATTTTCTTCCTACATAACCAGACAGATATATAGACATCAATTTTAAAAAATAAGTTAAATGATAGGAATTCTGTTTCCAGGAAAGTGGAATAGACGTGCTTTTCCCGACTCCTCCCCCTAAGTATAACTAAAAATCCCGAATGTTACATATAAAAT
Source organism: Balaenoptera musculus (assembly GCF_009873245.2). Lineage (NCBI taxonomy): Eukaryota > Metazoa > Chordata > Mammalia > Artiodactyla > Balaenopteridae > Balaenoptera > Balaenoptera musculus. Next base: position 48,320,470 of record NC_045788.1, read on the forward strand.
AAACGTAAGTGGATCCTAAAAGGTGGAGAAAAGCAGACTCCAGGGCCCAGTGAATGATGTGGTTGCAAGCTCCCTGGGTTTCCTTTTTAAATCTCATATAACCCAAACATAAAGGTGAACAAGTCAGTAACCCAGAAACAGCAATGGGTACAGACCAAAAGAAAAAGCTCCAATGGGCTGCTCTTTCTAGCCAAGGATCAGAAAAGGGACAGCCGAGCAACACAGAAAACTTTTAGGCAATAGTTGCTCTACTCCAGCCAAACGCCACAGAAAACACTATGGCCCCATCCACATCAGCAAAGGCCTAGGCTTCTACCCTTGCCAGGCTGTAATGAGGCACCCCGATCCCACAAATCCTTCCAACAGGTTAGTGTCAGAGAAGGCCAGGTAGAGAGCCAAGACTTTCATAACAGCCAAGCAGTAAAAGACCACGAACAACAACCCACCCCATCCCTGTAGCATCAGTGGGGACCACGTGAGGAGCAGTAACGCAGCATTCCTATCCCTCCTAGCCAGAGATACCTCAGTAGAGGCCTAGTGAGCCAGAATTCATGCTCACTCAGCAATCACAAGGAGCATCCCTCAGGTATCAATGGAAACCAAATGGGGAACCTGGACTTCTACCCCCAGATGGCAGTAAGGAGGTGGCAAACGCTCTCTTTCAGAAGCCAGCCAAAACAGAAAATTTAAATGAGATTCACAGTCTCATAACATAATACTCAATATGTCCAGGTTTCAATCAAAAATCACTCATTGTACCAAGAACCAGAAAGACCTCAAGCTGAATGAAAAAGACAATCCAAAAATAGATGCCAACACCAAGATGAAAGAAGTATTTTAATTATCTGACAAAGATTTTAAAGCAGTAGTCATAAAAATGCTTTGAACAAGCAATTATGAGCCCACTTGAAACAAATGAAAAGATAAACTCTCAGCAAAAGAAACAAGATACAAAGAAAAACCAAATGGCAATTTTAGAACTGAAAAACAGAATAACCTATTAAATAAGTTAAACGAGATGATATATTCTTGCTTTTTTCACCTAATAACTAATGAAAACCTCAGTCTCTTTATATACACACACATAACATTTTTAAGCAGCTATAGTATTCCACTGTATGAATTAACTATCTTTTAACTAATCCTCAATTAGTGAACATTTGTATTGTTTATAATTTTCCACCATTACAAACCATGCATATTTGCATAATTATCTATGTCATAATTATCTCTCATATTTAGTCAATGACATCACTAAAAATTAGAGTGCTATGTGAAAAGGCACGCATAGTTTAAATTTTCATACACACTGTCAAATAACCCTCCAGAAAAGTTGTACCAATTATTATACATTCCCACCAATAGTGTATGAGTGTACCATACTTGCCAACAACTGTTACTGTCTCAATGTTTTTCCCTGTTTTCTAATTTGACAAGTGAAAATAGAACATTATTGCTGTTTTTACATACATTTCTTTATTACTAATATGGTTAATTTATTTTCATGTGTTTAAAAGCCAAAAGTAGTCTTTCTTTTGAAAATTACCAATGCAGGTCTTTTGTGTATTCTCATTGTTTATCTTACTAATATAACAGAGCCCTTGGTATTTCACAAATATAAGCTGGGTGACATATATGGTGCAAATATATTTTCAACCATTTTGCTAGTTTTTAACTTTGTTGATTTTTTTTTGCATAAGAGTTTTTAACTGGTTTAGATTTCATTTTAGCAAATCAAATTTAACTAAATCTTAGTCCCACTAAATTGAAGTACAAAGACATCAACCTAAAGACTCAGTCCCAACTAGTTTTAGAGACAATCAATCATACACACACACACACACACACACACACACACAACAAAAACAAAAAAAACCCACCACTCTCACTACTGGTAAGAGTCTAGAATTAGCCTTTCTGTTCTCATGACAGTAAAGAAGAGGATGCTGGCACCACTACTTATCTATACATTCAATTAACAATGGTCTCCTCTAGATACACAGTTTCCCCAGGTGTATGATTGGACTTTTTACTTCGTTTTTTAAAATACAATATTCCATTTCCCCATTGGCATTCCACTCCTACTCTGAACCCCAACCTATCTGGCTGGTGACTTGACAACCTACCTTGTAGCCCTCTTATCTACTGGAGGCTGGACCCTTCCCTCATGTCATTCACTGTTATCGGAAACCTATTTCAAAATAACCAAAACTCTGAAAACCAGCAGACTGCCACCTGACGGCTCATTATTATCACTACCTAGAGATTTCTGCTACCATGCTCTGCCCCTCTTTTGGAGACTGACCTAAATTTACTAAGCTACCTTGAGTATCATAATTTGGACTGCAAGCCCACTCACTTGATCTACTGCTCAGCTGGGATAGAAAACAAAACAAATGCTATGTATTATTCCCTTGTTTTTTCTAGACATCTATTCTCCCTACTTCTTTTCCCCCACCAGCCAGTCACAGGTTCTGGCATTCTTCATCATACAAGGCTACCTGGTTTATGACAAGTAGCACTAGCAATTTCATAAAAAATAAGCACAATCACTGGAACTGTGATTGTAAAAGTCACATACATAAAATCATAATGAAACAAAAATGGTTTAAAAGGATACCTTTTAATAATGTGAAGGGAAAAAAATTCAGACCACATATCTCTACACATATATACCCTAATGCCATTCCAGTACTTCATAGAATAAAGAATTTATCTATAATTTTTTTAGCCAGTTTACCAGTCCTTTCCATAACTACCAACGTATTAGTTAACGATATTATCTGACATCAATATCCGAAACTATAGCATTAATGCTTAGGGCTAAATTACATTACTTAAATTTTTCATTTTCTTCAGTCTAACATTTTCAAGTCGTTAAGTAATTTCTTTCTTAACTAATTTTATTCACATTCCAGGATACTTCCATGCTAAAATGTAATTTTTTAATTAAAAATATCAGCTCAATAGCCCAAAAATAACTGTACGCTCATCATACATGTACTTAGTAAAGATCACAACCTTAGCTAAAGAAATACAGCACAAGTTCATCTTCAATTCCTCAGCAATCTATAAACTATACTCCATTGGAGTCAATTTTACACAGCTTCAAAGTATTACCATCCTGGATTAGGAAAAAACAGCTAAAGAGGACGTTATTAGGTTAACTCAACGGTTCTCAACAAGGGGCAATTTGGCCCCTCAGGAAACATCTGGCAGTGCCTGCAGACATTTTTGGCTGTCACACTGGGGAAAGGAGGAGGGCATAGCCTACTGGTATCTAAGCTAGGCATGCTGCTTAATGTCCTATAACGCACAGGATAGCCCCCTACAAGAATTATCTGGTCCATAATGTCTATAGTGATGAGGCTGAGAAATATGGGACAACTGATGAAATCTGTATATGAACGTCACTGTATCAATGCTAAATTTCCTGAATTCGATCCACTTCATGTGGCTTCATAAAAGAATGACTTTGTTCCTAGGAAGTACATATCAAAGTTATTTAGGAGTAAAGGAACATGTCTCAACTTACCCACAAATGGTTCAGAAAAAGGTAACTGTATATATGTAGATAGAAAGAATGCATGATAAAGCAATGAGCCAAAATGCTAACAACTGGTGAATCTGAGTAAAGGGTAGACAGAAATTTATTTTATTTTTCTTGCAATTTGAAATTATATCAAAATAAAAAGTTAAACAAGTATTACCACACCTGTAAATTTCTTTTAACTGCGATACTCTGCACAATTTCCCAGTATATATGTGCAATATAACAAATCACCTTTCTTTTACTCCTTCCTCAAAATAAATAACACTATCTTGAATGGATACTTGTAAATTTGACCCACATAACTCAAGTAAGCATATACTGAAAAGTAAAATTTCTAAAACGTGAATTGCACAGAAAGAGCTAGAAACATTTAGATGTCTACCAAGGACATGACATCCTTTAGTATATCACAGTAAAAGTATGACTTAATTCCCTGAATTATATATTTCATGCTTTCAATGCACACTGAAAACTGCAATCATTCAGAATCACAGAAGATGTGAACACAGTCAGTGGGAAAACATACATAAGAAATAATACAAAAACTTTTTTAAGACTCAGATTTTCATAAGTTTGACATTAGTTCCAAATTCTTGAAATGTACCATTCTTGTTTCTAGACACTTGTTATTTCAATAATATTCAACAGATAAACAGTAACAGTTTTGTAAATATTAACAGTTCACTTCTGGAAAGCAATAATTTAAAATTTTAAAACCAGGAAAAAATTTCAGGCACTTACAGATGTCTGGGACATACTTGACTGCTGTGTGACACTTCCTGTGGGGGATGTAGGTGGTCTTCCACTGGACAAACTTGCCTAAAATAATAAAATCTTTACAATATGTCTATAAAAGCCTGAAGTTAAAAACTTTCTGGTACCAGGATACCATAAAACCACAATAAAAGTCAAAACATCTATTTTACAGTTATTTTACAGTCAACATGGATTAAGCTTTAGCCAAACAGATTAAAAAAACAAAAGAAAACACTGAACAGTGAAAACAGAAGACCCAAAGGCTAATCTTATTTTAATAGCCGCAGTCATTGTCAGTTTTACTCTACAGGTCTCAGTCTTCTTTGAAGTGAAATCACTACTCCAATGTTATGAAAAAGAAATTGGAGCTATATCAAGTACCAGTGGGTTTCGGTTTCCTTACTCGTATCATGTACACGACGTTATTTAAAATTACACTACCGAGAAGAAGTAACAGCTGGGGATGTGTTTATAACAGAAATAAACCTTTTTTCAGGTTCAGTCAACTGAGATTCTCCTCCGGTGAGGACATTTAAGATTAAATCTCACATATAGTTTTATTTAAATAAACAGTGCAATAATAATGAAGATCTTTTTAAAAAGATAAGCATTTAATCATAAAATCATCCTGTTAGCAGCAGGAATCATATGAGTGGATTTTAGAAAAGTGCACATACATATTTTTATACAGAACATTCCTGGAGGGATACATATTAAACTGTTAGTGGCCACCTCTGAAGAGTGGAAAATAGCAGGGGATGTGGAAAAGGAATACCTCTATACTTTACCTCTTATGGTCAATTTTATACTGTTTGTTTTTTTTTTAGTGAGTGTAAATTACTTATGTAATTTAAAAAACCTTTTTTGTTAAAATGTAGGTAAGATTCATGTAACCCTAACTATTCACTGCTGTACCTAAAATTTTACACACAAAGCCATGACATTAGTATAGCATTTCTGCAATGTAGATAAAAAGCAGAGGGACAAAAGTTAGCAATAGAGTAACACATAAAACACATTCATTTGTTTTTAAACTAACCTCAATTTGGCAGCCTATTATATTTCCTTAAGAAAAAATAATCACAGGACACCTGAAAACTCCAAAATAATACCCAACATATTTATTTTCAGGAATTATCTGCAGGTCATGTCAACTCTGGCCTCATAAGTTCTTAATTCATTTCTGTCTCACCTGAACAGCAGCAAGGCTCTGAAGCTGGGAGCTGCTTAAGTGCTGCTGCTGGAGAGCTGCTGTGTGCAGCATTAAGTGCTGTTGCTGGGCGGCATACATTTGCTGTAGATACTGAGCAGCTGAGCTGGGAGGGCGGTGCAATGCCTGTTGAATTACCTGTGATAAGTCAATTGAACCAATGTCAAACCATAAACTTAACCATAAAATAAAGTATTAAAAAAGCAGCAGTTTAAAATTTCACTACTTTAAGAGAATGAACTTGAGGACACGGGGAGGGGGAAGGGTAAGCTGGACGAAGTAAGCTGGGACGAAGTGAGAGAGTGGCATGGACATATATACACTCCCAAATGTAAAACAGATAGCTAGTGGGAAGCAGCCGCATAGCACAGGGAGATCAGGCATAGCACAGGGAGATCAGCTCGGTGCTTTGTGACCACCCAGAGCGGTGGGATAGGGAGGGTGGGAGGGAGACGTAAGAGGGAGGGGATATGGGGATATATGTATACGTATAGCTGATTCACTTTGTTACACAGCAGCAACTAACACAACATTGTGAAGCAATTATACTCCAATAAAGATGTTAAAAAATAAACTAAAATAAAATTTCACTACTTTAATATTCAATGTCATCAAACTTATTAACATAGTTCTCTCCTAGTTACATGTCACTAGGATTCACTAATCTGTACAAATTAAAGTTACCCAGTAGAGGCAATTCACAAAAGGAAAAAGTGCTAAGTAAGCATTTGAAAAGATCTTCAATCTCACTAGTAGTCAAAACTTACAAATTAAGACACTATTTTCCAACTTTCCAATGGATAAAGATTTAAAAGAATACTACTACTACTGGAGAAACAGATACTCTCATACACTGTTAGTAAGAATGTAAATTGGTATAACCATTTTGGATAAAACTTGGTAGAACTTGCAGCTTGCGTAGAGAGGATATGTATACCCTGCAAGCATTACGAATATCAATGTAGATCAGTGCCATCCAATACAGCAGCCACGAGCCACAAGTATCTACTGAGCACTTACAAGGTGGCTAGTGCAACTAAGGAACTAAGTTTTTAATTTTACTGAATTCTAATTATAATTTAAATATAAAATAGCCACATGCAGCTAGTAGCTATTGAACAGAGCAGATATATCTATTAACAAAAAAATTCCCACATATATCATTAGGTGAAAAAGCAGGTTACTAAATAGTGTATAGAGTAAGATACCATTTATATTAAAATATTTTAAAGAATATTCAGGAAAACATTAAAAGACTACTGACGGGTAGCTAGATTAGAAGTGACTTGTACCTTCTCATTTGTATTTTTCTTTAAATGTCTGAAAATACTTAGCTTCATTATATTAATAACCACTTAAAATTATAAAGCTATATTTTAAGAAAATTACTAAATAATCACTTTTTTAAATGTTTTTTAAATGTCAGATTCAACTGTTTCAAAACAGAATAAAACTGTTCTTACTAAAAAAAAAAATTCCTGAAAAAGTGTTAATGACTGTGACTATTTATAAGTAAAATGAAAACTATGAACCTGAACTTCATAAATCGATAAATGTAGAAAAGCAAGTATTCTAATAGGAGGAAAATCCTTTATCTGTCCAAATGGTAAGTCAGACTATACCAGTACTCTGCAAACACATCCTAAAGTCACATCATGCCCATGATGACTCTGAAACAGCACCCGAAATCTCAGCATCAAACCAGAGTTTTCAAAGAGCTAAGGGAGTAGTAGAGCCATAATCCTACAGCTTGAGCTTCTGAGTCAGGACACCTTTACCACAAAGCTATGAATCTCTTTATCCAAATTCCAAGAAAGCATATTTCCTTGTGTTTTTTACCTTCATGTGTTCATATCTCAATTCCCCAACAAAAGACTGCTATACCTACTGCAGACTCCTGTCACAAAACCAATGTAGGCTTTTGACAACTAGTTGCAGGGGACTGTAGATCTGCATTGTGATTTAGAATCACAACAATATGTTTTTTTCGTCAGGTAAATCTATATATGTTCTTTTAATTCCATAACAAAATTCTAAAATCAAACTGAAATAAAAAATGAATAACCTATTTGGCACATATTTCTGTCAGAGTATAGTAATTTTTTTCTATTGTCAGCACAGTCTTTCATTACGATTCAATACTATACTCATGGGAGAGAGACTCTTTAAATGCAAGCTAAAGATACAGCACAATGTTCTTATTTTGTTCCTCTAAAGGAGCAAGGAGGGGGAAGAGGATTCTCAGGACTGAAAAAGAAAGCTGAAAGGTATTAAAGAACTACTTAGGTAGTTCAATAAATATTGATTTGATTACATTTTAAGAGAAGCAATTCTATGATCTCGTAAGAATTAGAGTTAGTGCTATTTGTGAGATATATCTACACATCTTCAATAACACTTTTTTTATTAACACATCCAGCTTAGGTAAAGCTAGAGAACAAAATGGCATTTAAAATGTCACATCATCTGTATGCTCAAGCTCTAGATACTCTTCCCTATATCCCTTGCCTCAGAGAAAGGTGAAATACATTAAAAACACACTCTCCATTCCAGTTTGAATTTTTACTGAACTGACTGGGTCTCCAACAATTCTGATTCTACTCCACAGTAACTTCAGAAGCCTAAGCCACAGAACAGCTAAATAGCCAGTATACTGGGATCTCCACTCTAGAAAAATGTATCAGGGAGATGAATGACTACATCATAAACAGGTAAGTTTTTTTCAGGGTGGAGTGCAATTATGCAGATTTGAGAGAGAAAACAGGTATAATGGAAAAAATAAGAACTCATGGAATGGTTAAGGGCACAACTCAACATCAGTCTTCTTTTTGGTTGCGCTGGGTCTTAGCCGTGGCATGCAGGATCTTCCCTGCGGCATGCGGACCTCTTAGTCGCAGCATGCATGTGGGATCTAGTTCCCTGACCAAAGGTCGAACCTGGGCCCCCTGCATTGGGAGCACGGGGTCTTACCCACTGGACACCAGCGAAGTCCCAAGGGCACAACTCTAAAGCTAGAGTACCAACTAGTTATGTGAGTTTAGGAAAGTTATTTAGCCAATTTACAACATCAGTTTTCCCATCTGTTAAATGGAGAAAATCCATGTAAAGAATTTATCAAATGCTTGGCACACAGCAAATGTTCAATATATATTAGCTATTATTGTTTACTGAGTATATATAATGTGCCCCACACAATTCTAGATGCTTCCTTTAATCCTCATAACTAACTAAGCAGGTGGTCTCATCCTCATTTTTCAGTTTCCTGAGGCTCAAGGAGATTATGCCTCTCACCCAAGGCTACATATCTACTAATGAGAAAGAAAATGGAATTCAAAGAGCACATCAGATTGCAATGCCCATGCCCTTTTCATGCTATACCATATTGCCTCAACCTCCATTATTATAAAGGTTAACCAGGTAAACTTTATTTTCCCAACTAAGTGAAGAGCCTAAGACTTTTCCTAATTAAATATTCCCTTCCTCCTCTGCCCCTCAGAGCTCTTGAATGGATCCTCCTGTTTAGGGTTCTTAGGCCACTTGGGTTTAAAATAAACCTCTTAACATATCTACAGAGTTGAATAGATCTGAATAGATCCTAAGTCCATATTTTGGGTTCAAATGTAAAATAACCAGAAAAACCTAGAGCCATTCTTCATGTTGGGGCTCTTGGTTGAGTTTCTCAACGTTGTAGCAGTACTTAGAGACCTTCCAATTATAATTTTCCCAACATATTGTTTTATAAGCTACACGCTGATAAATGTAGGCCTTCTCAATAGAATGATTATTAAATAACTCTGTTGGTTGTTCCAAACGTGAACAATTCTAACTGTACTCATTTAGAGGGTGTCATGTAACTCATTTGAGGACATGAAACAATAGATTCATCTGGCTTAAGCAAAAACTAATGGCATCCTCAGTCTTAGCCTACGCATCATGGTAACTGAAATACCTGTACAGCATGTCGGTCTGAGCCACTATAGACAGAGATCTGTGGTTGCTGCATTCGAGAGGAGGAAGTGGTGATGGTGGTCGTGGTAGTGCTACTGGCTGTTGTCGATACCGAAGATGTTCCAGGGTTTGGTTCACTATCCATAGCTGTACTGTGGTCCTTAAACCTAGCAGATAACACAAAGGATTTATATTGGCAAAAGCGTTATCTTATGGCGTTTAAAGAATAATTATTCCAAGAAATAATCAGCAACAGTCTAAATTTCTAAGAAGGCCCTCACTAAATACAGAGAGCACACAGTCACCATAAACACGTGCCAGGGAAAAATACTTCAAAAATATATAGCATATTTAACAGTTCATACCTACTAAACTTGAATTCAAATGACTCAGGATATGTAACTCAGATAAAGCCTGGCCTAAAGTTTACCTTTTTATTGTTGAAGGAAGATGAGTGTTTTGAAACCAAAACAGGTGATGACGGAATACTTAACTACCCAGGAAAATTAAAACTGAAGCAATATCAGAGTATTAAAATATTTCTTTATATTCTTTTGACCATACTAATTACAAATTAAAGTCATTCGCATCTAGACATTAAAATAGGATGCCTATGGACTTGTGTTAGCTTAGTTTAGTAGTTTAGCTTAGTTTAGTCAATTAGCTTAGTTTTTGGTTACCATATATACTTTATTTAAAAATAAGCTCTCTTAGAAAATAATTTAAAAAATAATTTATTAACTCACACTGCTTTCCCTCTAATTATTCTACAACATTGTCCTCACTACATGTAATAACTGAGTACTACTCATAAGCAGATTACTCTGACTGGGTAAATAAGAGAAGCAGCTGAAAACAATTTCCCCACTTCCTTACAAAAATCTCTTTTTCACAAATAATAGCTCCAAATTTTGAAAACAGCATAATTATGTCACTTTCCTCATGTACAGACAGTAAAGTGCAGTTTTGTACCACACTGATTCTTTTCCCTCCAATATTACAAACTCATTTCACTGCTGTGGTACAAAATTCCACTAAATACAGAATCTGTATTTTAACAAATTCAAACAACATATTAAGTCAATTCTGAGGGGCTTAATATTGTTAGAAACGAGAGCTACAGTATTTTTTTGAAGGGTCAGAAATGCACCACAATGGTGAAAAGCACACTTGAGAATATACTACTGGCTTTATCTGCTTTTCTTATCTGTCTTCTCTTCTGAGAGACAAAACCTGACCCACCTCATAGGAGCAGCATTGACAAGAATGTAACAAGAACACTTTCTACTTCACGAAAAGACAAAGGAATTTGGCACTAACTGTGTATGCACGCACTATTCCCATATGGTGTCCTTTTATGTACAAATTTTCTTTGTTCTTTATATCATGTATGTAAATAGTATTTGTGCTCTTTCAGGAATCAAATGGTTAAAAAAATCACGATTTAATAAAAGGAAAAGTGAAAGGAAAAAAGTGGGGGGGTGGAGCTGACTCTTACTAATTATTTTGATTAGTAAATGACACATCTTTATGCTTCGCTGGGGTTTCTTTTGGGGGGGGAGGGCGGTTTGTAGTTTTGCAAACTGCCTTCCAATCATCAAATCACAGCATCATATGGTAACTGTTCAGCATACAGATACAGCGGTACATAAACTTTTTACCAAATTACTACCTGTCATAGCACTTCTGAACCACGTACCAAAGAAATGCAAAAAGCCAGCTTAAATTCTGGTCCTTTTACAGTGCTATTCTGCTCAGCCATGTGCCCAACCTCAAACCCTACGGTAAGCAGTTCAGTAACTAACTAAATATGGTCACAGAGAATCCAAATGCGAGGCACACGTCTAAACATCGGTGGGTAGAACCGGCCAAACCACTGAACTGCATTTGGAGACCTGGCACAAAAGAACAATTTTGGTAACTCCGCCGTCTACGCACAGTTTTGCCTGCAAAATACAAACGGCAGTTCTGCTGCACCAGCGGCCTACCCAGGAAACACTAAGTTTGAGTCGCTAACTGAGCATACCGTCACACCGCCACACAAGAATGTGGCCCTCTAGGGCGGCATCAACACTGCAGCCAGAGACCCTAAGGAAAGGAAGATCTCTCCTTGCAGGGTGTTTTCAGCCTCGTCAGACTCGCAACAGCCCCCGCCGCTGCAAGGCCGGCGCTGCGACACCTCCTCCAAGCCTCCCGGGGGAGGGCGGTGAGCAGCCCCACGTCTCGCGTTCTCCCAGTGAGAAGCAGTGGGGTGGCGCCGGGCGGGGTGAGGGGGGGGGGAAGGAGGCGAGCGCGAAGGAGGCCTGGCAGTGCCCGCCCAGCCCTACCCAGCCTCCGCGGGCCCCCGGCGCGGCAGCCGTCACAAGGCTGCCCGCGGGGCCCACTTGCAGGGATGACAGCGCCTGAGGGGCCCACTCGGGCTCATCTTCCGGAAGATTCCTACGGTCGGGGTCCGAGGGACGACCCTGCGCACAGGGCCCTGCAGATCCGGGGCCAGACGGCGGAAGGGGCGCTCCCGCCTGGAGGTAACTGGACCCTTAACAGTTCTCCTCCGTCTCCCCACAAGGGCCAAGCGGGCTCCTCCACGATAAGAAAACTCTCACGTCCCCCTTTCCCCGCACTGCCCGCAAAAGAGCCCTGAGCTCAAGGGGACGTGTCGCTGCCCCCTACTCGCCCCCCGGTTACGACATTAGTCACCAGCAAGTAACTCACTCCGCTTCCGCCATCTTCTCTCCTCCATCACTACCATGGGCTGCGCATGCGCCCCCCGGCGGCGACGGCGGCGGCGGCGGCGAGAGAGGGGGCGGGGTCGGCTAGCCTCGGGCCCCCGAGGTCACGTGGGGTCCTCGTCTTCCAATCCCCCCCTCCCAGTTCAAGCCTTGCTTGCTGTGGAAAGTGACCAGTTTTCCAATTTAGATACCAGTATCTCACCTCCCCCCGCGCTCGCTTTCTCTTGCCTAGGGTCTTCTTCCTCTTGGGGAGGGGGTTTGTAACCAAGATATGAAAAGTTCTGATTAGACTGTTAAAATTTGTAAAAACATCTAAAATATATCAAAGCCTATGTGAACTGCAAAGAGTGAGGTGGAAGAGAATACCACGAGGATTGGATGCTGAGGTGTCAGGGTGAAAGGAAATGCCATGGTAGCTGAAGGGTTTGTTACCTGGGGCGCATGGCAGTTTGGGGATGGAATCAGCAATTCCTCTCTTGGGCTCAAAGATAGTGTTTTGGATCCCCATAAGGTGGACGGTTAAGGAATCATCATGATTACCCTATGAATATCATTCATGTGTTTGACATGAATTTACTGAGTGGTTAGTGGAGATTGCAAACTTGCATACCGCAGGGAAGAAGCAGGAATGGCCACCAGTTTGCTAATGTAATTTACTATATTCTACGCATATGGCAACTAATCTGAAGCAGGATGAGACAAACATGCAAATTTGAGTGGAACAAGTCCCTGTCTTCCAACAAATCTTTATCTGGAGAGTGAAGTGGGTTTTACAGAGATAGCCACACATTCTAAGTGATCTGACACAGATCCATCAAGTGCTTTGGCAACTTTAAGTTCAAGGAATAATAAATCTTCTGTCCTTCACCAAAAACAGCATACTGATCACAAACAGTGCCTTCTTTTTCCACTTTTTAAGATGGTGGAGTCGCATTTCAAGAACTGAGAAATGAATTAGTGATATAAATTCATCGCAAAGTGTAATATGGTCTAATGAAAAGTATACTTAATCTTATAAATCCTGTGATCAGGATGTCCCTAGGGAAGGGAAGAGACCACTTCCTACGTAAGGGAAATTGTCCTTTACTACTTCTCCCTGTATGATAACATTGTTTCTTTACCTTATTTTCTTATCTAAAGCAGTGCCCTTCCTCCTACTCCTAGGAGAACTCACTGAGAAAGTCCCCTTTGAAAAGTCCCTGTAGATGCTTAAAAATAAGATATTACTACTTTTTCTTTCTTTTCTGACTTGCTCATATGATGCCATTGTCATTTAACTCTCAAGAATCAACTGTTGGGACTTCCTTGCTGGTCCAGTGGTTAAGAGTCCACTCTTCCAATGCAAGGGGTGTGGGTTCGATCCCTGGTGGGGGAACTAAGATCCTGCATGCTGCGTGGCCAAAAAAAAAACAATCAACTGTCTATTGGTATTGCTGACATTTTTGTTTAGTAAAACAAAACTGAAGAAAGCAGTTTTACACCTAAACATGAAAAATGCATAATCCAAAGGAATGTTTGGAATACATGGGCCAAAATTGTGCCTTTTCATTCCTCTTTCCTTTGAACATCTAAGGCCTATATCTATATTGTCATCTCTTGCAGATTGGCTTTAAAAGTCAGAACATATATTAGGTAAAATCAGGCCAGTACTGCTTTTTATTTATTTTATTTTATTTTATTTTTTATTTTTTATTTTTTTTGGCAGCGGCTTGCAGGAGCTTAGTTCCCGGACCAGGGATGGAACCCAGCCCCAGCAGTGAGAGTGCGAAGTCCTAACCACTGGACCTCCAGAGAATCCCCAGTACTGCTTTTTAGAAACATTTCAAAACCCAATATTTATTATAACAACAACTAGCATTTGTATAGCCTTTTACTAAAAGCAGAGGATTTCCACAAACTCATTTGATCATCACAACAATCCTAGTTATCATTTTCATTTAGCACAGAAATATAATGAGGCTCGGGCTTCCCTGGTGGCGCAGTGGTTGAGAATCCACCTGCCAATGCAGGGGACATGGGTTCGAGCCCTGGTCTGGGAAGATCCCACATGCCTCAGAGCAACTAAGCCCATGAGCCACAACTACAGAGCCTGTGCTCTAGAGCCCGCAAGCCACAACTACTGAGCCCACGTGCTGCAACTACTGAAGCCCATGTGCCTAGAGCCTGTGCTCCGCAGCAAGAGAAGCCACCACAATGATAAGCCCGCGCACCGCAATGAAGAGTAACCCCCACTCGCTGCAATTAGAGAAAGCCCATGCGCAGCAACGAAGACCCAACACAGCCAAAAATAAATAAATAAATAAAATAAATTTCTTTTAAAAAAAAGAAATATAATGAGGCTCAAGGTGATTAAATGCCTGTGGTGACTCTGCTAGACTGTACCAGAAATGGGGTTCTAACTTAAGCTTTCCATGGCCAAAATCAAGTTTTCGTCCCTGCATCATTCAGCAAGCCACTGTGTGAAGTGTTGGTGGAGACAAAGTATGATAAAGGACTACCCTCAAGAAATTTATCATCACTTATCTGATGAAACAGAGGAAGGTGTTTTACCTCTTTGTGATTTCCTAATGAAGAGATTTATGTGTCATGCTAACAGGCTGAACTTCTTTCTGAAGTTTCCAGGAAACGTTGCTTTGGAGAAGTGCCAGCATCGTATATGATTTTAGAAAAGTCCCTCTAGCAAGGATGGATTGGAGGGAAGTGAAACTGGAGACAGGGAAACTAGATGGGAAACTGTATTAATCCTTAGAGAAATGGTAAAAGGCTCCAGGAATGAAAAAGAGGGATAGATTAAAATTTTTGTTCCTTTGTTGCACTAGTCACACTTCAAGTGCTCAATAGCCGTATGTGGCTAGTGGCAACTATATTGTACAGTGTAGATATAGAACATTTCTATCATTACAGAAAGTTCTATTGGACAGTGCTCATCTGAACGCTAGATCAGGGATTGGCAAACTACTATTTCTGTCTTAGTCAGTTTGGGCGGCTATGACAGAGGCCATGGACTGGGCAGCTTAAGCAAACATTTATTTCTCACAGTTCTGGAGGCTGGGAAGTCCAGGGTCACGGTGCAGGCAGATTCAGTGTCCAGTGAGGGCTCTCTTCCTGATTTGCAGACAGCCACCTTCTCACTGTATCCTCACATGGTGGAGAGAGAAGACAGTATAGCAGGAATGGGGACCATGGGTATTTGGGCCACTCCTTCATGTAACTCACTTGTGCCTTCAAGGCCTGCTCAGCCCTATCATGTATAGTCCACTTCCATTTGATGGTGGAATGCTGCTATGCCCTCCCAACTTTACGGTCTGGTAGACCAGATGACACTCAGTTCACAATGAGCAGCTTGCCTGGTAACTTGGTGACCCGTAGTTAAGCATTCAGTCTCTACTAAGGTCCAGTAGCAGGCCAAGAGCTGTTTCTCAAAAGGAGAGTAGTTATCTGCAGAGGGTGATAGGGCTTTGTTCCAAAATCCTGAGGACCTGTGCTGTGATTTCCCTATAGGGCCCTGCCAAAGGCTCCAAACAGCATTCCTATCTGCCGCTACCACTTGGGATGGAGTAACACACCCAAATGAGGAATAGGTTGCCTCCAAAATCCAAAGAGGCCCTCTAGGTGTTAGACTTCTTTTTTTGTTTGTAGGAGGGGCCAGATGCAACAATTTATCCTTCACCTTAGAAGGGATATTTCAACATGCCCCGCACCTCTGGACCTCCTAGAAATTTCACTGACATGGAAGAAAAATGTCGCTGAATTTTTGTCAGATTTATTTCCCACCTTCTGACACACAAATATCTTACCAATAAGTTGAGTAGTTGCTACTTTTTGCGCACTACGTCCGATCAGCATAATGTCATCAATGTAATGGACCAGTGAACCAGTGTGATATGATGTGAAAGAAAAAGGTGATCAAAATTCTTGCAAACTAATTATGACATAGGGCTGCAGGGTTGATTTAGCCCTGATGTAGGATTGTGAAGGTGTATTGCTGGCCTTGCCAGCTGAAAACAAACTGCTTCTGGTGGTCTTTACTAACAGGTATCAAGAAAAAAGCATTTGTCAGATCTATAGTTGCATACTAGGTACCAGGGGATATATTAATTTGCCCAACCTATAAAAACCACATCTGGTACAGCAGCTGCAATTGAAGTCACCAACTGGTCAAGCTTAGAGTAATCCACTGTCATTCTCCAAAATCTGTCTGCCTTCTGCACAGGCCAACAGGCAAGTTGAATGGGGATGTGGTGGCACTAATCTCTGCAATCCCTCCAGGAATGCGGTATTGCTTTTGGTTTACTATTTTCCTAGGTAGAGGCAGTTCTACTGGCTTCCACTTGACCTTTACCACCATACTAGTCCTCACTCCACAGATCAGGGAACCAATGTGGGGATTCTGCCAGGTGCTCAGTGTATCTATTCTTTTTTTGGGGGGGGGGCTGTGTCAGGTCTTAGTTGCGGCATGCGGGACCTTTCGTTGCGGTGTGCAGGTTTCTCTCTAGTTGTGGCGCGTGGGCTCCAGGACGCACGGGCTCTGTGTTTGCGGCACGCGGGCTTAGTTGCCCTGCAGCATGTGGGATCTTAGTTCCCCCACCAAGGATCTAACCTGTGTCCCCTGCATTGGAAGGCGGATTCTTTACCACTGGACCACCAGGGAAATCCCTCAGTGTATCTATTCTAATTCCTCATTCCAGGACTAGGGAAATAACCATAGGATGGGTTTGGGGGACCCACTGGGCCCACTGTGAGACAAACTTGGGATAAAACTCCTTCAATCACCTGACTTCCATAAGCCCCTTCTGTAACTGGTAGACCACAGTGATGTTTGATCTCCTGGAATTAATGTCAGTTCACAGCCAGCATCCAGTAGTCCCCAGATGGTCTGATTATTTCTTTTTCCCCAGTGCACAGTTACCCTGCTAAAAGGTTGTAGGTCCCTTTGGTGAAGTCTGGAGAAAGATTCACTGTATAAACTTTGGCTGGTGTACCAGTGTCATTTCTGTCGGGGATGTAGCTTCTTCTTTATTTAAGGGGTACTGAGGTCTGTAAACCAGCTCAAGTCTGGGAATTGATTGAAGGGATATGACTCTCTTTTTATGATTCAGGTTAGACTTTTGTTTACTTGACCTAGAACTTTTCTACTGATACTGTTCAAGTAAGAATTTAGTAGGTTTCCTATCTGTTTCACTTCTAGGAGTACCATGATCAACTAGCCAATGACATAGGTCTGCACAAGTCAGACTATTCTGATTGCTCCTTTGACTCTGCTGTCCACCAGTGCTGCCACTTGGTCCCTGCAACCCTAGGATCCAATTACTCCTATTGCATTTAGGTTCCCCAATTCAGTGGCTACTGTATTTCCCACTGTTAAGGTCTGGCCTACAGAGAAGAGCGATCACAGAGCCCTTCATGGATGCTGGAGCTCCCCTCACAAACTGCTATGGAGTGAGTATTTGTGTCCCCCCAGCCTTCAAATGTTGAAGCCCTAATCCCCAATGTGATGGTATTTGGAAACTTTGGGAGGTAATTAGGTCATCAGAGTTGAACCTTTATAAATGGGATTAGTGCTCTTAGAAGAAGAAAGATGAGAGAGATGATCTCTCTCCACCATGTGAGGATACAGCAACAAGGTGGCCATTGTCTGCAAACTGGGAAGAAGTTTCTCACCACATTTGCCAGCACCTTGATCCTGGACTTCCCACTCTCTAGAACTGTGAGAAATAATTGCTTACCACTTTGCTTACCTCATGGCCTTCCATACAATCCTGGAATATTCTTTCCCATACTTTGCAAATCTAGTTCCTTGTTTCCCTTTAATTCTCTGCATAAATGTCATTTCTTTAGATAGGTTTTTCCAGGTCAATTTATAGAGTTCTCCCCACCATTATTCTCTATCACTGCACAATATTTATTTCCCTTGGAGCAGGTACCACAGTTTGTAATTGTGAGTTTGTTCACTTATTTTCTTGCCTATTTTTTCTCTCTAAACTGTGAATCTCACAAGGACAGGGAATAAACCTGTTTTCTTCATTACTGTATATTCAGTGCCTTGCACAGTGCCAGACACCATAGTAAGCTCTAAATAAATGTGTTGAAATAAATAAGTGTGTAAGTAACACACTGAAAAAAGGGTATTTTTTCTTTCACTTCCTGTCCATGATGGATAGAGCACTGCTTTCTTTTTTTCTTCAGTTCTTTACTTATTCTCAGTTAAGAAACAATACTGTACAGTTGACCTTTGAACATCATGAGTTTGAACTGTGCAGGTCCACTTTTACATGGATTTTTTTTCAATAAATGCATACTACAGTACTTACATGATACGTGATTGGTTGAATCTGTGGTTGTGGAACTGTGGATACAGAAGGTCAACTGTAAAGTTATACACAGATTTTTGACAGCACAGAGGTTAGTGCCCCTAACTTCCTACATTGTTCAACTGTACTTACCTTGATTCACACCTGGGATTTGTTTTAATCAGGTATGGTAAGGTGACAGACACAAGGACAACTGCTTTTGAAATAAGAGTTTATTATTTACAGTTCCCAAAAAAAGGGAGCATGCCACACCATGAAGGGCCACATGGGGAAGCACCAGGGTCAGTCTGGAGGCAGAAGGAGTGAAAGAGAAAGCATGGCCCAGAGCCTTTATTGTAGTTTCTGCAGAAAGGAATGGATGAGGCAGCATACGAAGGTTTAAGTAAATTTGGGATTGGATAGTTTGAATATTTTTAGCAGGCTCTGGTCTATAGGGGTGGTCTCTAGTTGTCCAGTACCTGGCCCTGGGTGGGGAGGGGTGATTTAGAACAGGGGAAATACTGGCTTGGTGTATGAGAATTAAATAAAGGAGGAAGCTGGGGATATGGGCTTTAGATTGGTTGGTTTGCATATGAAAGGCACATTCACAGAGGAAGTCATTTGCTACCTCTAGGATAATTTTTAGAGATAAAAGCCCTGCGAGCGGCAGCCTCTCCTCTGTCGGTAAGGCCACCAAGATATCAAAGCATCACAAAATATACAAAATAAAAAGCATGATTAATACATTTCCAACCTAATTTAGGTATTATGAATGCTCATTCCCCAGTTAAATTTTTCAGATGAAAGATATAAACCACATCTGTGTATATAAATCTTTGTCTCGTTTAATGCAGGCAGATGGGCAGGGCCTGAAATTTGGAGTTAAGAACCTGAGTTTAAGCACTGATCCTTCCCATTTCCAGCTGGGTGCTCTTAGCCAATCCACTTAACCTCTCTGAACACCAAGTTCATCATAACTAAAGCAGGGATAACAGTAATATTTACCAGAAATGTGATTGTATTTGTCAAAATGTTTTGTAACTACAATGCACCATGTACATGTTTAAAGTTTTACTGCAATATACTGCAGGGACTTTTTCTCAGAATAAGAATTTAGAAGGTTTTTTTGTTGTTGTTGTAATTGTAGAAATGTTCAAGGGCAAGACTGGAGGGGGAACACTAAAAATTGATTCAGGAAAAGAATAATAATTCACTGTCTAGTTACATAGTGCAATTTTGGATTAAAGGGTACTTTCCATCAATGGACTTCAAAGAGCTTTGAAACGTTTATTTATTTTCATAATATTTTGAAGTCAGTTAGGTTAAAGTTGTCGTCATTTACTCTCTGAAAGGGAAATAAATACACAGCAAGTTACATAACCTGCTTGAGTCAAAATTAGAACCAAGGCTTTCAATTTTGCCACATAGTGCTCAGACTGGAGCTGCACTGCTCCCCACAATAAGCAAGCACCTTCTTTTGCTGGAATCATCTAAGGTTTGGTTTTATCAAAATGTTTGCTGGATCAAGCAATTTAAAAAAAATTAGAAAATCTGTCATCAAATAATCATTAGCAATTCATTACCAGCAAATAAGCCTCATCAAGTGCCTCTAAGATGTAGGCATTGGCTTTACTTAATGAAGTGAAGAATCTGTGTCCTCTCCTGAGGTCCTAGAATTTTTGTCTCTTCTGGGCCATTCTTCCCTCTGCTCTCATCTAAAGAACCAATGTTTTCACATTTCTCTTCTCCCTAAAATTTCAGGTGATTTAGGACTAAATCCAAAGCTCCTTCTGTGGCTTACAGAGTCTTTATTTTCTGACTCTAAAACACCTTCCTCTGCTTCCAACTGCCTTTATACTTAAGCCTCATTAAATTTCTCATCAGTCAGACGAAAGCTAGGCCTTTTCACTGCCCTGCCTTTACACCCAACTTTAATTCACCTAAAATAGCACTAAGGGGAGGCTGAGAGGAGAAAGAGAAGGCTACACTTGTTAAATACAGTTGTCGCTCGGTATCCACCGCGAATTGGTTCCAGGACCCCCTAGGATACTAAAATCCATGGGTTCTCACTTCTTTTCTATAAAACGGCGTAGTATTTCCATATAACCTATGTGCATTCTTCTGTATACTTTAAATCATCTCCAGATTACTTATAATACCTAATGCAATGTAAATGCTATGTAAATGTTTGTAAATACAGTGTAAATGCTATGAAATAGTTGCCAGAGCATGGCAAATTCAAATTTTGCTTTTTGAAACTTTCTGAAATTTTTTTAAAAAATATTTTCGATCTACAGTTGGTTGAATCTGTGGATGCGGAACCCGAGGATATGGAGGGCCAACTGTCCTTACTGAGTGCTCTACATACAGTATCCTATCTAATTTGCACAGCAAACCCATGAAGCAGGTATCATTATCCTCCATTTTGCTGATGAGGATACTCACTTTAGTGAGATTAAGTAATCTGTCCAAGGTCATACTGCTAGTAAGTGGCAGGATTAGCTTTGGAACTGAAGTCCACCTGCAAAATACATGCTCTGGCCTCTTCCATATGCTGACCCTCTCCACCCACTATTGTCATCTGGCATTATTCTTCAGTTTCTGCTCAACCTTTTCATTCTTTGGGCTTCACAGCCTCACCCAGATGGAGTTAGTGCTCTCATAGTACTCTGTTTATACTCCTCTAATAATACTTACCGGGTATTTACTTTTAATTGAGATATAATTCACATAAAATTCATCTGTTTAAAGCATATAACTCAGTGTATATTCACAATGTCGTGTAACCATCACTATTATCTAATTCCAGAATATTTTCATCACCCCAGAAGAAACTCCAAGACCTTTAAGCAATCACTCCCCATTCCCTCTTTCCTGAAACCTCTGGCAACCACTAATCTGCTTTCTGTCTCTATAGATTTGTCTATTATGGACATTTAATATGAATGGAATTATACAATATGTAGCCTTTTGTGTCTGGCTTCTTTTGCTTAGCTTAATGTTTTCAAGGTTTATCCACATTGTCATGTGTTTCGGGACTTCATTCCTTTTTACGGATGAATACTATTTCATTTTAGGGATATACCACATTTTGTTTATCCATTCTTCAATTAATGGACATTTGGTTTGATTTCACTTTGTAGTTACTGTGAATAATGCTTACATGAACATTTGTGTACTGGTTTTTGTACAGACATATGTTTTTAATTCTCTTGGTTATATAACTAGGAAAGGAATTGCTGAGTCATATGGTAACTCAGTGTTTAACATCTTGAGAAACTGTCAAACTGTTTTCCAAAGTAGCTGCACTTCTTCACATGCCCACCTGCAATGTATGAGGGTTCCAATTTCTGCACATCCTTGCCAACACTTGTTATCATCTGTCTTTTGATTATAGTCAACCTAGTAGGTATAAAGTGACTGAGCTGCATTTCCCTTATGACTAATAATGAATATTTTTCATGCTTTTATGGCCATTTGTATGTCTTCTTTGGAGAAATGTCTGTTCAAATTCTTTGCCCACAAAGAGAAATTATTTGTCTTTCGTAGTTGTAAGAGTTACTTATATATCTGAATACTAGTCCCTTATCAGACATATGATTTGCAAATGTTTTCTCCCATTCTGTGGGAAGACTTTTGTTTCTTGATTGTGTCCTTTGAAATACGAAATACCAACATTTTAAATTTTGATGAATTTCAATTTATCTTTTTCTTTTGTTATTTGTGCTTTTGGTGGCAATCTAAGAATCCATTGTCTAATCTAAGGTCACAAAGATTTCCTGCTGTGTTTTTTCTAAGAGTGTTATAATTTTAGCTCTTACACTTAAATCTTTGATCCATCTTGAGCTAATTTTTGTAAATGGTTTAGGGAGAAGTCCAACTTCATTCTTCTGTATATGGATACTCAATTGTTCCAGCATCATTTGTTAAAACAAATTAACTCCCCCCCCAAAAAAGACCTATTATTTCCCCCACTGAATTGTCTTGGCCCTTTACATTGACACATGTCTGCTAGTGTAAGCTCCTTGAGGGCAAGGTTTTTTTTTTTGTTTTTTTTTTTTTTTTATTTTTTATTTATTTTTTTTTTATAGCTACTTTTTTTTTTTTTAATTTTTATTTATTTATTTATTTTTGGCTGTGCTGGGTCTTCGGTTCGTGCGAGGGCTTTCTCTAGTTGCGGCAAGTGGGGGCCACTCTTCATCGCGGTGCGGGGACCGCTCTTCATCGCGGTGCGCGGGCCTTTTCACTATCGCGGCCCCTCCCATTGCGGGGCACAGGCTCCAGACGCGCAGGCTCAGTAGTTGTGGCTCACGGGCCCAGCCGCTCCGTGGCATGTGGGATCTTCCCAGACCAGGGCTCGAACCCGTGTCCCCTGCATTAGCAGGCAGATTCTCAACCACTGCGCCACCAGGGAAGCCCCAGAGGGCAAGGTTTTTTATATTCCTACCTGCATGTCTAGCATGGGACTATGATGTAGTAAACCCTCAAAAAACGTGTTCAATAAATGAAAAGCTGATTTGAGAATCCTAGTGTCAACCTACGTGTACCAAGTGCCATAGACTTTGCTAGATGCTGGGGAAGTTTTATACATGAACTCACAGTCTAGTAAAGTTTTCAAACCAAAAGTTTCCAAGGGGTCCTAGAATCTTACAATCCTACACTGGAATGGGTCTTGGAGGTCGCGATTCCAGTAAGGAAAAGCAGACCTGACAAGGCTAAATAGCAGCCTGTGGCCTATCTCAGGTTAATTTGCCAGAGATCCCAGGTCTCTTTGAAATTACATTATGACTTTACAACTTAACAAAGGATTTTTTTTCAGTTAGGCCTCCATAAAGCATTTTTTCAGTTAGGCAGGCCTTGAGAAAGTCCTCTCCAGATGAAAGACAGCTGCTTCTGTTTCATATCACTCTTATCTTCTGAGATAACTGCTATCAGAGATTAAAAAAATTTTTTTCTCCACCCTAGCTGGACATAATGACTCCTTTCTCTGAACTTCTATAGCTCTTACTTGCTCTTCCACAAAATTAGCAATTTGTTTTGTACTGCCCTAGTGCTTTGGATTTTTATGTAATCTTGAATTATTTATCACGGGTTTATGTGTGAACTTCCTAAGTAGACTGCCCCAACTAGACTCAGGGGCAAAAGTTGCATTTTACATTTACTGTATGAAATATAGGGCTTTGTGCCTAGTGGACATGCAACAGATATTTCTTGACATTATTTGTGTTTTTATAGAATTCATTTTTAAAATAAGAAGCTATTAGGCTTAAGTTTCATTTTGTTTTTCCCTAGAGGCTCAGGGTGAGAGGCTCAAAGGGAGAAGTACCTTCTCTCCTTTGGACAATTGCTAGTGACCCTCTACTTGCTTTCCTAGAGGAATGGAGACACCAGAGAACTAATAATTAGTACATGTACATATTTAAATATTTCTTAATATTACTATTAAAGGTTTTAAAATTCTATGAAAAGGATAAAAGAGATTGGCAGAATTCCCCCCAGAACCCAGTAAATTAAACTAACTCTCAAGGAAACTCTGAGTTGTAGTTTTTAAATTACTGAGTCAGAAAGTAGAGAAACAGGGACTTCCCTGGTGGTCCAGTGGTTAAGACTCCATGCTTCCACTGCAGGGGGCACAGTTTCGATCCTTGGTCGGTGGAACTAAGGTCCCGCATGGCTTGTGGCGTGGCAAAAAAAAAAAAAAAGTAGAGAAAAGACATCCTGTTTCTCTTCTTATCTCAAGCTTGCTTTCTAGTTATGAGGTGGAAGAAGGAGATGGAATAATCTAGCTTCATATTGAAAAGTGTCCTGCAGAACATAACCAGAATCTTTGAAACTGTTTAACTAAGGTAAAATAGAAAAGGTGGCTGAATGGAAGAGTGAGTATATCGTGACATGATACTCAGTACACTGTCATGCACCTATGGGAACACAGTGAACCTGTTAATGGATTATGATAAGAACAGATTATGTGTGGATTAAAGTGATTCTCTAATAGCAATGAATCCCCACAGCATTTTAGCATGTGGTTAGATCATGGAAAACAAACAAAAAACAAATCAAAACTAAGAATTTTGTGAAGTTAATTTTTTTTTCCTCATCTGCCAGAAATCACTCAGTCCTTGTTTCAAATTCATGGTATTTTTAAATTATGCTAAATAATGGAAAACATTGGAACAATGATAAAGTCACTGTCATTTCAGTTCTTTGGACTTCATTTGTAAAATGAGGCGTAGGTTTTTTGTTCTTCAAACTGTCATTGGGGGACCAGCAGCATCAGACCTTTTAAATCAGATTATGCATTTTAACAAAATCCCTGCCTAATGTGTATGCTTATCAAAGTTTGGGAAGACTGACCTGGATGATACAAAGTAACGTCCAGCTAGTAAATTCAACCATTCTGTGATTCTAGTTGGATGAGTCCACCCTAGGTAAAAGGAGAGTCACTTTCTTAGGAGTTGTGTTTGACTTGAGTAAACAGATTGCTCAGCAAGTTGAACTAATTTTTCAGGTCATAGCTTTAACAAAGCAAACAGAAAATGAAGACTTGTTCTGCTTATCTGGTGTTGTCAGCTTCCTTCCCATGACAATAAGATTAATTTTAGTATTTAAGTGGACATAAACCAACAGAAAATTATTTCAATATTAAATTAAATAATTTAATATTTGTCGAATACCAACAATTTTCTAAGTGCCAAAAAGAACTTAGAAGGTAAGATTCCTGCTCTTGAGGCACCTAATAATGGTCACTTTGCTTTAAAAGTCTCAGTGTCTGGAGTCCTTATTAATTTAAGCATAGGCTGATTCATAATTTGTTATTTTCCAGAATGGGAAGCCATACCAATTCAGTAGAATATCTCATGCCTAAGTCGCAGGGTGATAAGCACGGTATACAGGTGAACTAACAGGCAGCTGTATCTCTGGAGTGCTGTTCCCCTTGACATTGTACATGTGATTAAGCAGCCAAAAATCATTACGGACTCTAAGCTCTGCTTTTCCCCCTTGATTTCTCTGTGGCCCAAAACAGGATGTGGTTTAATTCAAGGTCAGCAGAAATTCAATCTGAAAAGATTTGAGTCCAGTAGGAAGTAGGTGGAGGTGGTAGAAAATGAGCTAGTCCTCTGTGAGAGGGGTGAAGACGGGTTGGCAACCTTGTGTGGGAGAGGAGTGTACTCCAGAGGCTGTGAGAGAGAACTAGGTTATTATTATTTTTTTAAATATTTATTTATTTATCTTGGCTGCGCTGGGTCTTAGCTGCGGGCTAAGAAGCACGGCATGCGGGTTTCTGAGTTGCAGCACGTGGACTCTAAGTTGCGGCATGCATGCGGGATCTATTTCCCCCACAAGGGATCGAAACCGCGCCCCCTGCATCGGGAGCGTGGAGTCTTACACACTGGACACCAGGGAAGTCCCCGAGAACTAGGTTATTGAAGGAGGCCAGTGCTGGGGTAGGCGAGCTGCTGGAGTGGGGAGAATTTATTAGGTAAGGTTTACATTTTCAATTGGATATGCCATCCTCAAGAACAGGTTTGCCTTTTCAAATTGGAGGGTAGCTTACATTTAATGGTTGACTGCTGTTAGGGACAGCATGCTTGGTGCGCCAACATCATTAAACAAATGATACTTCTAAAAGAAGTTTGTGTGTTTTGAGGGAGGCTTTTTCAACCTGACATTGTACTAGTCACCTTTGTGCCTTTCAGTTAAGCCAGACACAAGTGGGTTCTTCTGGTCCCTAAAGAAGATGAGGTAGCACTTGGGAGCTGTTGCAATTATTCTTTGTCACTTACTGGCGCATAGTTTCCCATTTTGCATTTTTTCTCTTTATTGGTACATGTCCTGACATCCTCTCTGGATTGTAACTTTCCTGAAAAGAAGGGGAGAGCATAATGCCTGCACCAACTAACCCCATAGGAGTTAGTTATGTTGAGGTTTCTCAGACATCTTTGGCTATTCAGTGACTTTCATTAAGTAAATGTCTTATATTATTTTATTTTATTTATTTATTTTGCTGACTCTTCGGCTTAATGGAACTCTCCACTGATAGTTCATTAAAACAGAGACATTTTATATCAAAGGCAAAATAAGTTAAGGCTCAAACTGCTGTATGTCATTATCTGTACTGTGGGAGTGAGACTGGGGAACCGCAATGGAAATGAGTGTATGTGGCTGGAGTGAAGGGAGTACCCAGAGAAAGCTGGCGATGTCAATGGGGCAGTGAGAGGGCACAGGAGAAAGAAGGGAGAAAGGGAGTCATGGGGGTATTGTTTGCTATCTATGCTAGCTCAGTAAGGTTAATTAACAGAATAAAAACTAAACTCTTACTAACAGCTGTCAGGACTCCAATCAGGAATTTGGGTCACAACTTTTGCTCTTGAAGGTTAAGTAAAACAATTAATGTAATACTATTAGGACATGATTACACAGGACATGTGTCTACTATTTATTATCTCATTCCATTCACCAAGCAGTTTATTTCTTTGCTCCACATTGGGACAAGCACTCTGATAATGACAAAATGAGAGAATGTTGGCCAAAAATATTTTAAATCCCTTAAGCTGGTGGATTTGAGCCTTAATTAATTTTTTTTCTATTCAAGTCATCACAGTGAGCCAAAAGTAAGTATAATTTAGCTCAGAGCCCAATATTTATCTCTACAGGTCACAGAGTCCCTCCAAATGATCAGGACTTGCAGTTGAAACACTTTTCTCTCTTTTTAGTGACATGATCAAATGCTTAATGAAACCACAGAAGAATGCTAGGTGAAGGGAGGCAGGCTTACCCAAAGTTGAAGGTACTAGTAAGCACCATTTTAAGTACAACACAAAGAAAATGGGCTGTGGGAGGCTTTTTCACAGTGTTTACCATTGACTTCCCATTTTGTATCATGTGATTCTCAGTTGAGAAACAGGCATCAAAGATCCAGCAGCAGGATTTATTAGATGGCATAAAGAACATGAAAAACAAATTTTCATATTTGATCTTGGCTGTAGGACACACTGGTGAGGCTAGTTAAGATTGAATATAAAGGCCTACCTATTCTGATTAGACATTTTCTTGTTAGAGCAGCTCAATCTGTAGAAAGGAAGCCAGATTTTCCTAAAGATATGATTAATGCAATGCCAGGTTCCTTTTAAACCCTTTTACAGAGTCCTGTTTTCTTTAAAGAGATGGCTCAATAGTTTCTCATATTTTGTTACTAAAAATGACATAATTTCTGTGCCCTGATTATCCTATATGCTTAACTGTCTGTGCCTTGTATCTATTTTATTTATTTATATTTTTTATTTTTTAATTTTATTTATTTTATTTTTTGCTGTGTTGGGTCTTTGTTGCTGCACGCACGCTTTTCTCTAGTTGCGGCGAGTGGGGACTACTCTTCATTGCGGTGTGCAGGCTTCTCATTGCAGTGGTTTCTCTTGTTGCAGAGCACGGGCTCTAGGCACGTGGGCTTCAGTAGTTGTGGCACGTGGGCTCAGTAGTTGTGGCTCGCGGGCTCTAGAGTGCACGCTCAGTAGTTGTGGCGCACGGGCTTATTTGCTCTGCAGCATGTGGGATCTTCCCCAACCAGGGCTCGAACCCGTGTTCCCTGCATTGGCAGGCGGATTCTTAACCACTGCGCCACCAGGGAAGCCCCTGTATCTATTTTAATTGCATCACACTGACTTTAAAAATTAATGTCAGAGCACTTCCAGAATGGAAACATGAGGAGCTCCCTGTATAGTCTCCCCAATGAAACCGCCATAACTGGTGAAAATTATAAATAAAAAAGACCATTGGATCAGACTGTGGAACAATTTTATGCCCCAGGGCACTGTCAGAAACACTGGAGCAATCAGTTGCCAATTAGTGGAGGCTAACAGCGGGGAGCTATATCCATAAAGGCAAACCAGCCAAAAGCTTGATAAGGAGATGAGGAAAAGAGACAGTCAAAGAGAACCTGACTAAAACCACTGTCATCCCCCAGGGGAGGGACAAGGAGTCAGGGTGACGGTGTGCATGCCAAAGCTGCACCTTCTGAGGAGAGACATTAGAGGCTGCACACTGTGGAGGAAACAAGAGTCTATTGACCAAGTCTGGCCAACTCACAAATAAACAAGCAAACAACAACAACGACAACCAGACCTAGAGCCAGTTTGGATAGGTCTTCAGAGTTGCTACCATGGAAATGTACAGTTTGCAACAAAAAAACTTACGAGACATACAAAGAAACAGGTAATGGGACCCATACACACAGAAACTGTCTTTGAGAGGACCCATATGTTGGACTTAGCACACAAAGACTTCAAAGCAGCTGTTATAAACATGTCTAAAGAACTAAAGGAAACCATGCTTATGAGTGTAGATTCAAAATTCCTCAACAAAATATTAACAAACCGAATCTAGCAACATATAAAAAGGATTATATGTCATAACCAAGAGGGATTTTTCCCAGGAATGCAAGACTGGCTTACATCTAAAAGTTAATGTAACATATCACACCAATAGAATAAAGCACAAAACCACATGATAATCTCGATAGACACAGAAAAGGCACTAAACAAAACCCAACACCCTTCATAATAAAAATAGGCAACAAACTAGGAATAGAATGGAACTTCCTCAACCTGATAAAGGGCATCTACAAAAAAACTAAAGCAATAATCACATTTAATGGTGAAAGACTGAAAACTATCCACATAAGACTGAGAACAATACAAGAATGTTAACATAGTCCTCTTTATTCAACATAATACTAGAAGTTCTATCTAATGCAATCAGGCAAGAAAAATAAAAGACATCCAAATTGGAAAGGAAGATGTAAATCGATCTGTATCCTAAAATGGCATCATCTTGCACATAGGAAAGTCTAAGGAATCCACCGAGGCACTATTAGAACTAATGAGTTCAGCAAGCTTGTAGGATTCAAGATATATACAAAATCAGTTGTATTACTATACACTAGCAATGAGTAATAAAAAATGAAATTAGGATGGGAATGTAAATCGGCACAGCCACTATGGAAAACAGTCGATGTTAACAATATTTTAACGATGTTAAAAAATGCCAATGCATGGATAGTTGGATGGGTTGACTGATTGGCTAAAATATTCATTGTGCACCTGTTCCATGCAATGGCAATATACAAGGGCCAAGATATGGGGGGCGGCGAAGGAAGAAACGTCAATCTTCCGTCATACCTTCTAGTTGAGTTTCTTCGTTTATTACATTCATTATTACATTTGTTACATATATTATACTAAATTCTGGGCAGGTAACCAAATTCTTCTTTCCAGAAAAGGTACTGTATGATTGAGATGATTTATGCAATTGGAAGAATTCACCAGAGAACAAAGTCTAGATTGTGACGAACCCCAATCATTTCCAGTGTCCTCAGGTGCCCACGGTGGATTCAGGACTTCCACGTCGACGGCTCCCGGGGCACAAGCTGGAGACAGACGGTCAGCGAGAAGGCGGGACGCTCTACACGTAAAGAACCTCAAGTCCCAGAATCCCATGGGGACTCCAAGTCCCAGAAACCCGCCCGGCAAATCTACTCCGAGTCCCTAGCCGTCTGACCGCGGACGCGACCAAGATAGGAAACTGGGGTGAGATGCCGCAGAATTTGTCCCCCACCATTTTCTTTGTAGGGAGGGCTCTTTACAGAACTGTAGTTATCTCAGTCTTCACATTCTCTCAGTTACAGCTCACAAAAGGCCCCGTGCCGGCAAGTTTGTTGTGATGTTCAACATCCCCTCTCCTCTCTCCCCTTTTCCTTGCCCCCGTAAGAATGGTTCAGCCGGGCATCTTGAGTTGGATCGATGGTTGCACCCGCCCTCCCCCGGAATGTGGGCCTTTGGAGCGAGTGAGGTGGGAGGGGCGGAGGCGGGAGGCGTGCTGGGCCCCGGCGGCAGCAGAGGCAGTGTCGGCCGCTGGCGGTGGAGGGAGCCGTGCGGTTCCGGCTGCCCCGGCGAGGCGACCTCTGGGCCCGCGCCGCGGGCGTGGAGGACAGGTAGGCGAGTGGGCAGCCGCGGCTCCGGGAGAAACTCGGGCTGCGGAGTCCCCTACGGCGCCCGGTGCGCCGCTCGCACCCTCGGCCTCCAGCGTTGAGGCGGGGGAGGAAGGAGATGCCGACCCAGAGAGACAGCAGTACCATGTCTCACCCGATCGCAGGCGGCGGCGGCAGCGGGGACCATTCTCACCAGGTCCGGGTGAAAGCCTACTACCGCGGGTGAGTGTGTGGGGTGGGGGTGGTGGTGAGAGGGAAGGGCGAGAGGCCAGCTGGACTTGGCCTGGAGCGGGGGCGGGTGTGGGGCTGGAGATGTGGAAGGGATGGGCTGGGCGGGCAAAGTCGGGGGACTCGGGATGGGTGACCGAGTGGTCGGGGGAGGAGCACGGGGCACTGGATTGCGGCACCCCCAAGGTGTGGCGCAGGGCGCCCTGGAATCGCGCGGCTGAGGGTCCTGAGCAGGGTCCGAGGGAGGATCCTTGGAGTAAGTAGGTCCACCTGGTGGGTCAGAGAGACTCGCCTACCAAGAGATTTACAAGAGCTTTACGTCTTTAAGTCTGGATGTATTGGGGGTTGAGAGTTGATTCTGAGTGATGCCTTAGTTAACTAAGTTTACCATGGGTTTAAAAGACAGGATTGCTTCAGTTTGTTGACCCTTTTGATTACCGGCAGGCCTAAAGCCTCTGGTTCTCTAAGTCAGTTTTGTCTTTATCACATAGAAGAGTTCGCGACGTGTATCTGGACTGTGGTCAGGCTGCCAGTATATTAGACATAGGAGTTATTATTTGAGTTAAGTTGATGCGTTTTCAGGGATATGCATTAGGTACTTATGTCTCGCCAAGTTTAGGTTGTATATGTGTAAATTAAAATTTGTGAACGCTTCTTTGTCAGTGTTGCTTCAAGGACTGTCCGATAGGGTGAGATATTGCAAGAAGAGAAGAGGATGAGCATAGGCACAGTTTTAAAATCTGTGATCTTTACTCATATTATTACCTAAGTTGTAACTATTGTGGTTACCAGAAATAATCCAGCCCTAAAATCAGTGTATTAAATCATATTCCATAGTATGACTGTGGATTGAAATTTCTTTGAGGTAACTATATTTGGGAGCATTAGAAAGTTGAACTGTTAGTGTGAGCATAAAGGTTTGAAACTAAGGGTTAACAGAACACCCAACCGCTGTGGCCTGTCTTACTGCTTGTTCAAGCAGAAGTAAATTGCTTTAAAAAACTCAAGCACTAGGAGGTTTGAAACTGCAGTACATACTTTTACATTCCTTAGAGGATCAGTGAAGATAGCAAACTTTCAAAATGCCTCTCTTGTTTTGATTTCAAAGAAAATATAAGCCCCTAAATGTCTTACTGATTTGATGTAAGGACTTCCTAGTTTGTTTGCTGCCGTGAAGCCTCTGACCTCTCTCTTTTCATTAGCTTGACTGTATTCAGGAGTAGTTTAGAGGAGTTATTTTGGACAGTAACAGTGTTTTTGCTTAAATTGATCAGGGAAGTCTTGATTTTCAAACAATAGCTACACACTTTGCACTGTGGGAAAAAAAAGCTTTGCTTCCTTTACCTTACCTTTAATTTGACAGATGAGATATTTCACTTTAGAATGTGTTCCATTTTATAGTTGATGGTCTGTGAGTTGTTAGGTACAGAGAATGAAATATAGTACATTTTCTTTTTTTTTAATAGTGTCTGATTATTGACAGTTTAAAAAACTAGATTAAAAAGTAAATATATGCACATGGTAGGAAAGTACAGTTGTTCAGAAGTATAAAATAAAAAGTGTTCTCCATTCAGTCCTCCCAACCTTCAGAGGCAATTACTATTGATAGTTTATTTCTTGTTCTTCTGGAGGTTGCCTTTATTACTTTAAAAGTTATTCTTCCGTTTCGTGATTTAGCAACTTTACATGGTATCTATTGATTCTTTCCTCTGAAAGATGCGAAATTGGATGCACACTACATTTTGCTTCCTCGCTCCTTGATGCCTGCCAAGTTTTGATTGTTACAGTATAATTTTTAGTTCTCTGGTTTACCTTTCTGACTTTAAATAATATAAATTTTTGACTTATTAAATTTAGGTAGTTTCCAATGATTCCAACTATGAAACACGAAGAAACTAGTGCTTCTTCCTTTTTTCCTATTTTTATTAGTTTGACAACTGTAAATAGGCCTAGTTAGTAAATTAAAGTCATTGTAAGCTTCTCCTTTGGAAAGAAATCAAAGTCTTTAGAATGTAGGTATCATATAATATTTTCTGGGTTTATTGCTCCAATTATTATTATTTTTTTTTTAAAAGAGGATAAGGACAGCTTCCCTGGTGGCGCAGTGGTTAAGAATCTGCCTGCCAGTGCAGGGGACACGGGTTCCAGCCCTGGTCCAGGAAGATCCCACATGCCGTGGAGCAACTAAGCCCATGCGCCACAACTACTGAGTCTGCGCTCTAGAGCCTGCGAGCCACAACTACTGAGCGTGCGTGCCACAACTACTGAGCCCGCATGCCACAACTACTGAAGCCCGCACGCCTAGAGCCTGTGCTCCGCAGCAAGAGAAACCACTGCAATGAGAAGCCCGCGCACCGCAACGACGAGTAGCCCCCGCTCGCGACAACTAGAGAAAGCCCGCACGCAGCAACGAAGACCCAATGCAGCCAAACATAAATAAATAAAATAAAAAGTTCCCTTTAAAAAATAAATACATTTTGGGCTTCCCTGGTAGCGCAGTGGTTGAGAATCTGCCTGCCAATGCAGGGGACACGGGTTTGAGCCCTGGTCTGGGAAGATCCCACATGCCGCGGAGCAACTAGGCCCGTGAGCCACGACTACTGAGCCTGCGCGTCTGGAGCCTGTGCTCTGCAACGAGAGAGGCCGCGACGGTGAGAGGCCTGTGCACCGCGATGAAGAGTGGCCCCCGCTCGCTGAAACTAGAGAAAGCCCTCGCACAGAAACGAAGACCCAACACAGCCAAAAATAAATTAATTAATTAATTAATTAACTAAAAAAAAAAACATTTAAAAAAATAAATAAAAGAGCATAAGAACTTATAACCTTTTTACTGCTTGACTAAAACGTCTCCAAGACATTCAAGTTAACATTTTCTTTGCTTGTTTTTAAAAACCTATGAATTTTGCTAAGTAATGAATCAACCCCTTGCCCTTTAGTGCTTTTATTCAATGAAAACTTTCTAATAGTGCCTTCATTCCAAGCCTTATTTAAAGACAACATCAGCACTCTAAATTGTACCAATTTCTGTCCTCTGAAATTAGATCTGTTAAGATTTTATGTTTATTAACAATAGTCTAAGCTGATGGTTATGGTATTACATAGTCAGCTGCTCATTACTACAAATGAAACTAAAATGAGTCACCAATGAGGATAGTTAATAAACAGGTTGGCTAAGTAGAACACCTGCTTGATTTTAAAGTAGAAAATTCTTCCCTTACTATCAAGAAATGTAAGGACAATCTGCGTTTGAAAAAGTTTCTTTTCCTTCAGATCATCTGAACGGCCGTTATCAATTTTCCCCTGTCTCCTTCTAATTACAATATTTCTTTCCAGTGAATCTTGAAATCTCAGAATAGCCAGAATATTTTAGTGAATGAATTGCTGTCTCCTTTCAATGATGTGTTTAGTGTTCTCATGCTGTTAAATTTGTTCTTAGTGCAACTGTGATATCTCCCTAGATATAACAGATATTTAATTAGCCTTTTTCTAATTTTTATTCAGGAGATTAATAGCACTGAGAATCTGATTTTATTGGAGACCACCTAAGAGTGCCTGTCTCCTGGCCTGTACTCCTCTTTCCTCACCACAGGAGCTTGTCAATGAGTGGCCTGCCTTCCTTCAATCATTACCTTGTGGTGTTAGTTTGGAGGAGGAGAAACAGGTTTTGTGGGTTAGTGGTAGACTGCCATTGTGTGTGCTATCGTTCTATAAAGTTACTTGATATTACAGGGTAAAATTTAACAAGGAAATGTCTGGATTACTCATTTCTTTACGTTATAAATGTAAGAGAAATTTTGCAAAAAGCTTGTAAAAAAGCTTTTTAAACCAGTGCTGTTGAGCAGTTATGAATCCAGAGGATTCTTTCTGTGAACATCTACAAATAAAAAGGGATGAACTTGCGTATTTGGAAAGTATAGCTGGTTCAGTGATGAAGTATGCAGGATTTTTCTCACTGTGAACAAGTCTTGGCAAGACTTGTTTTTAAAAGTATTGCAAAATAATTTTACTGATATACTTTAGCAATGGTTCTAAGGAAATAAAAACGATATATTAAGTTGAAAGTTGGGGGAATGTGAGTCATTGGTCATGGAGCTTCTGGCATGTCACCTAACCATAGGGCAGCAGATTCGTAGCTTCACCAGAGAGAAAGAAGGGACATGGTGGCCTGGTGCCAAAACCAAAACAACCCTCTCAGAAATTTGGATTAGATAATGTGGAGATAAATTGCTTGTTAGCAGTGAGGACTGAAGCTGAAGAGTTTCGGGAGAGGCTGGTGAGGCCAGGATCACCCATGTGCAAACTGAAGGGCTGAGGAAACAGAGGAGAAAAGAGCAGCTCTCTACAGAAAAAAATTTCCTGGATAGCTTTCTAATACAGCTCCCAAACCTCTTATTAAAGTAACTTGAGTGTTTGTTTTTTTTATGGTTGAAATGAGCCGAATTAAAACACGATTTTAAACGTTCCAGTCTTGTTTAGGATTTCACATTTTACCGAAGTGTGTTTAAACTCAGTTTAATAAATATTGTTGAACAACTACTATAAGCCAGGCACATGGTACTGGGGTGGGCACAGAGGATGTAGAGTCGATAATACAAGGCTCTGCCCTTGAGGAACCAAGAGACTTGTGGGAGGAAAGACTTTAAAAAGTTAATAAAGGAATGTGTGTGTGTGTGTGTCTGTGTGTGTGTGTGTCTGTGTGTGTGTGTGTGTGTGTGTGTGTGTGTGTGTAAGGTATGTGCTAGGATGGCTATTGGGGAGAAGTTTGGGGTGAGGGAAACCCTCCAAGAGGATGAAATGTTGTTTGATGCTTTTAAAGGATAAGTAGGTTTGCCTGGTGGATTATGATGTTGGGTGGGAGGTCATTCCAGGCATTGCACAGCTGCATGATATGTTTGGAGAATTAAGATCAGTTTAGTCGTTGGTCCCATAGTCATTCCTCATTAGGACATAAAGTGTGAAGTGGGCACTGATGAGAAGTGAGCTAATAAGAAGGTTCACAAGCACTAGATCATGAAGACTCTCGAATATCATACTTTGGGCTTCAGACTTTTTCTCGTTGGTGAAGGTTTTAAGTAAGAGGAATGCACGATTTAGATTTTTATTTTAGAAAGATCATTCTTGGAACCAGTATAGTAGACGAATTAGCAATGGATGAGACTAATCTGGAGGCTTTGGAAGTAGTCCAAGTGAGAGATTCTGAGGAGTTGGAAAAGAGGACATGGATTCAATGGCGATTTTAGGGGGTAGAGTCAATATGAATTAGAGAATGATTGCCTGTGGAGAAGAGAGAGGGTCTGAGTCAGACATGGATTTCTCATTTGGAGAGACTAGGGAATAGAAAAGAAAGAGATTTATTAGAGAGGGTAATTAATTACCTGGAACAAGTAATCAAATTTTGAACTCAGGGTGCTTTGGGAGCATCCAGGTGGAAATGTCCAGAATTAACTGAACAACTGTTTTTTGTGTGCCTGCTCTGTGTACCCAGCCCTCTGCGTGACAGCTAACCTATGTAGGAGCATGGCTGAGAACGACGACAGGAACAAAAATGCCACCAGTGGCCACATTCAGATCACAAAGACAAGGCACTAAAGCTACATTTTAAAAATACAGAGATATATCAAGTAGCCTCTCACCCCCTCTTCGTAGGGGTAGCCATCGTTAACAGTTGGGGATATTCTACATCATATCAATATATCTGTAAGTGTAGGTGTGTGTATACACACAGACACACCCCTTTATTTTTCCAATAAATGGGTTCATATTTCTATACATGTTTCTTTAACTTGAGTTTTTTCATTCATGGTCATTTTTCCATGTCAGGATAGACAGATGAATAGGTAGATACAATACAGATAGAGCAATCCACCTCTTTCTTTATAATTGGTACATAGTGTTCCATAGTATTGTTATACCATAATTCATTTAATCTTTTTTTCTGATTGATGAACTTTCATTAAATCGCTTTGTCAAATCATGTCGAAGGCGCATCCTTATAGTTAATATGTATTCTCGCAAACATGGTCAAAGATATGCCTGCTTTAAAACTTGATATTATCCTCCAAAAATGTGTCAGTTGACATTCCCCGCAACAGTGTACAAATGAAGCACTTTCCTTATGCTCCTATTGCATGTTATTGGTCTTTTAAATTTTTGCAAATACAATTGGCAAAAAATGCTAACTTTTTTTTTTTTAACAATATTGAGAGGTAGGTATCATTATCTCCATTTTACGGATGATAACTTCGAGGCTGAGTAAAGCATAATACAAAGCTGAGTCTTACCCTTCAGAGAAATTTCCCTTTACCCTTTTACTGTATTGATGGGGCTTTTTAAGATTACTTTTTTTCTTTATTGTCAAATTCATATTTCACACTTATTCTTTTCAAGTCAATTTTCTATCTCCTTGATTTTTAAAAAATGCAAGTTTCATTATGGTTTTCTTATAATTAACAATTCATTTGAGGGGGGATACTTTGAGATTGTATGAATATTTCCTCAAAATCTTTGACCCAGTGGGTTTTACCATCCATGGATAATCCTGCCTACAAAACTTTTTTTTTTTCTGATTGTACTATATTTAATTTAGGAGAGAAGCTTATGTTGAGATAGCAGAAGGACTGAATATGGTTCTTTTTCAGGTTTATTTTTAAAAGCAATTAGTCCTAAGGAAAAACTTTAGATTCTATATTTTAGAACATAGGAACATAATGAATGCTTAAAACTGTTTGCTGAAGCAAAGTTAAGAATACTTTTTTTTTTTAAATTCAGCTAAAACTATATCTAAATTTGCCATTTTGGGCATCTTTGTGGTGAAGCAGACTGTATTCTGTTGAAGACCAGTGGTAAGCTAATTTATGCCAACACTGAAGTTAAAACCAGGAAAAAAAAGAATCTTCCATGCATGATTTGTTTTGTACCTTTAGAAGTAATATTTTTATTTTGCAGCTTATTTTTAGCTTTGGTACTATAATAAGGATTTGGTGATTGTGGGATATATGAACATGGTGCTTTCCAATTACTTGGAGAGTTATTTATAAAATACTCCCTTAAGTGTTTTAGTTCCTGGAACTTAAGGAGTGGCAGTTGATAAATCATGACTCCTTCATTGAGTCTCTTTAGGATGTATGTACTTACGATTTTTAAAGGATTACACAGATGTTTTAAAAATATTTGTATTTTCTGATAAATATTTTACAGCTCTTGAAAAATAAGGTTTCTGAAGATTCCCTATTGTTTGCAGATATGCTTAGGTATGTGTTAATTTTAACTACGTGTGGACCTTAATAAGGAAGTCATATTTTGATGACATCTGATCATACTAATTTTTTCTCCTTGCATTCAAAAAAGATAATGTCACGCTTGTTCTTTGCCAGGGAAATTCAGTGGGAGCCTTTTCTTCTCTTCTGATTTAATTCTAAAATATACTCTCCCAATCCTCACCCCCTCATACTAGTAACCTTGAGGATATTTTGAAAGAAAAATTGCTTTAAGGTAAGCAGGTTCCCTTTTAATGTCACTAGAAGAAGGAACTATTTTCTTATTATTTTAAAATATAAATTTTAAAAATAATTAAAACAGGGACTTCCCTGGTGGTCCAGTGGTTAAGACTTTGCCTTCCATTGCAGGGGGTGTGGGTTCGATCCCT
Organism: Balaenoptera musculus; assembly: GCF_009873245.2. Taxonomy (NCBI): domain Eukaryota; kingdom Metazoa; phylum Chordata; class Mammalia; order Artiodactyla; family Balaenopteridae; genus Balaenoptera; species Balaenoptera musculus. Next base: position 48,358,812 of record NC_045788.1, read on the forward strand.
GGTCAGGGAGCTAAGATCCCACATGCCTCGCGGCCAAAAAACCAAAACACAAAACAGAAGCAAGGACTTCCCTGGTGGCGCAGTGGTTAAGAATCCGCCTGCCAATGCAGGGGACACGGGTTCGAGCCCTGGTCCAGAAAGATCCCACATGTCACGGAGCAACTAAGCCTGTGTGCCACAACTACTGAGCCTGCGCTCTAGAGCCCGCAAGCCACAACTACTGAAACCCGCGCGCCTAGAGCCTGTGCTCTGCAACAAGAGAAACCACTGCAATGAGAAGCCCACACACTGCAACGAAGAGTAGCCCCCGCTTGCTGCAACTAGAGATAGCCTGCCCCCAGCATTGAAGACCCAACACAGAAAAAAAAAAAAAAAAAAAAAAAAAAAAGAAACCAGAAGCAATATTTTAACAAATTCAATAGACTTTAAAAATGATCCACATCGGGGCTTCCCTGGTGGCGCAGTGGTTGGGAGTCCGCTTGCCAATGCAGGGGGCACGGGTTCGCGCCCTGGTCCGGGAAGATCCCACATGCCGCGCAGCGGCAGGGCCCGTGAGCCACAACTACTGAGCCTGCGCGTCTGGAGCCCGTGCTCTGCAACGGGAGAGGCCACGACAGTGAGAGGCCCGTGCACAGCGATGAAGAGTGGCCCCCGCTTGCCGCAACTGGAGAAAGCCCTCGCACAGAAGCGAAGACCCAACACAGCCAAAAATAAAATAAAAAAAAACAAAAAACAAAAAACTGCCCAGTAGTGTGAAATAATTCTGTAAAAAAATTAAAAAAAAAAAATGATCCACATCAAAAAAAACCTTAAAAAAAAAAATTAAAACAATTTTATTTATTTATAACAGTCATTTAAAATTTGTTTTATATCTTATTTATAATTATCATAAAATCATACCTTTACATGGTAGAAAAATTAATAATATTCTATGCCATTCAGAAAGGTCTAAGTATTGGTTTGGCCAAAAAGTTCGTTCAGGTTTTTCCGTAACATCTTAAAAACCCAAATGAACTTTTTGGCCAACCCAGTACAAAGTACATCTTCTTTCCATCTCTAGTCTCTCCTTAATGCCCTGTTCCACCACCCAGAGTTAACTACTATTAAAATTTTGCTTTCTTTTATCATATCTGTTGATCAGTATGGAAGATGAGGAATTTAGCACTTCTTCATTGCCTCCTCTCCTGACTATTTTTAGTTTTTCTTGTGGTTACATTTATAACTTAAATAATATACCCCCTCCCTCTTTTCTTTTTTATTTATAATTGTGGTAAAAAAAATTAATTTACCATCTTAACCATTTTTAAGTGTACAGTTGAGCAGTGTTAACTATATTCACATTGTTATGTGACCAACCTCCAGAACTTTTTCATTTTGCAAAACTGAAACTACATACTAACAACTCTCCCATTCTCCTCCAAACCCCAACCCCTGGCAACTACTATTCTATTTTCTGTTTCTATGAATTTGACTACTCTAGATACTTCATATAAATGGAGTCATACAGTGTTTGTGTTTTTGTGGCTGGCTTATTTCATTTAACATAACATCTTCAAGCTTCATTCATATTGTAGCATGTGTCAGAATTTCCTTTCTTTTTAATGCTGAGTAATATTTCTTTGTATTTATATCACATTTAGTTTATGTATTCATCTGTCAGTGGACCCTTGGGTTGCCTCCACCTTTTGGCTATTGTGAATAATGCTGCTATGAATGTGGGTGTACCAATATCTTTTGGATTCCCTGCTTTCAGTTCTTTTGGATATATGTACCCAGAAGTGGAATTGCTGGATCATATGGAAATTCTATTTTTAATTTTTTGAGGAGCATCCATACTGTTTTCTACAGCTGCTGCACCATTTTACATTCCCACCAACAGAGCACAAGGTGCTAATTTCTCCACATCTTTGATTATACTTGTTGTTCTGTTTTTTTTCATAGTTGCCATCCTAATGGATGTAAGGTGACATTTTATTATGTTTTTTTTTATTGGCGTATAGTTGATTTACAATGTTGTGTTAATTTCTGCTGTATCATTATAGTTTGTTTTTTTTATTTATTTATTTATTTATTTATTTATGGCTGTGTTGGGTCTTCGTTTCTGTGCGAGGGCTTTCTCTAGTTGCGGCGAGTGGGGGCCACTCTTCATCACGGTGCGCGGGCCTCTCACTGTCACGGCCTCTCTTGTTGCGGAGCACAGGCTCCAGACGCGCAGGCTCAGCAATTGTGGCTCACGGGCCTAGTCGCTCCGCAGCATGTGGGATCTTCCCAGACCAGGGCGCGAACCCGTGTCCCCTGCATTGGCAGGCAGATTCTCAACCACTGCGCCACCAGGGAAGCCCTCATTATAGTTTTGATTTACATTTCTCTAATAATTAGTGATAATGAACATCTTTTTTTTTTAACATCTTTATTGGAGTATAATTGCTTTACAATGGTGTGTTAGTTTCTGCTTTATAACAAAGTGAATCCGTTATACATATACATATATCCCCATATCTCTTCCCTCTTGCGTCTCCCTGAACATCTTTTTCCTAAGCTTGTTGGCCATTTGTATATCCTCTTTGGAGAAGTGTCTATTCAAGTCCTTTGACTATTTTTAAGTTCAGGTTATTTGTTTTTTTCTTGTTCCCTGCTTTTACATTTAATTATTAGTTTTAGATATATTGACTCTCCACTAAGAAAGAGACATTTTTGAATTTACACTTCCTTTTGCTTTCTCTACATCTTGATTTTTCTTGGTAATTTTTATATTGTAAAGGTTTATAACATTATTCTGTTCTTTAACTCATATTTTTTTAAAGTAATTTTCAAAAGCATTTATAATGAATTCTTATGTAAGTGTGATGCACCTGAAAAGCCAAGAAGTGTACTTAGATGCTTAGAGAAGGAAAAGTAATCTTGTGTCAATAAAACTTCTTTTAAGGGTTCCTGTTAACTTTAGTTTTGGGGGCTGGTATGTTTTCTCCATAAATTTTATCCCATCTGTTTTCAATCATCTAGGATTTTCTCATACTTTTTGGTCTGCTGCTGGTGCCTTTTTCGTGTTCTAAGACTTTGATAAACTTGTCATTTCAGTTTTCTGTCATTTCATTGGGCCCTTAAGATGAAAGGTTATAGATGTTTGTTCCCTCCACCATATTAAACCAGAAGCATCTGTTTTTGTTTTGTTTTGTTTTTCTGTGTGTTGTTTTTAGAAGGTTGGGTTAATTTTATCTAATAAGGGTTCACTTCTATTTAAACTGTTATATGAATACATAATGTTTTAAAATTTATTGAACACATTTAGAGTATGCTATATGCTAGGTACTATTATAAGTATTATAAACATGAATTCACTTAATCCATTAAATCCTTATAATATCATAGGAGATGATATTATTCTCATTTTATAGATGAGGAAATTGAACCAACAGAGAAGTTAAATAACACCTAAGGTTATACAGCTGGTAAGTGATAGAACCTGGATTCAAACCCAAGCATACTGGCTTTAGCTCTCATGGTCTTAACCATTATACTATGGCTGCCTCGTATATGTCATTCCTCCATTGTGGAATGCTTTTTATTTTACATTTCCTCATGCTTTTTTTAGAGACCAACATATGACACCTCCATTCACTCAACATATATTAATTGAACATCCACTCTGAGCCAGATGCTTCTTCAGATATTGGTGATACAGCAATGAGCAAAACAAAATGCCTGCTCTCATGGATTTTGTTTAGTTGGGGGAGACAGACTGTAAAATACATATAATTTATATATGCTGGCAACGTATTTTCTCTGAAGAATAAAAAAAAATAACTAACTTCATACACTAAAGTAGACTCATTTAATCTCAGAAACAAGGGTTACAGTTTTTATTAGCCAAACTCTTTTTTAATTAATTAATTTATTATTATTTTTTGGCTGCGTTGGGCCTTCGTTGCTGTGCACGGGCTTTCTGTAGTTGTGGTGAGCAGGGGCTACCCTTTGTTGTGGTGGCTTCTCTTGTTGCGGAGCCTGCGTTCTAGGCACGTGGGCTTCAGTAGTTGTGGCTCACGGGCTCAGTAGTTGTGGTGCACGGGCTCAGTTGCTCCGTGGCACGTAGGATCTTCCCAGACCAAGGATCGAACCCATGTCCCCTGCATTGGTAGGCGGATTCTTATCCACTGCACCACCAGGGAAATCCCTAGCCAAACTCTTAAAAGTGAAATTGACTGACTGTATCCATTGTGCTTTTGTCACAAAATAACATCTAATGATAGCTGTGCGTTGGGTGGATGCTGCTGTGGGAGGTGGTGTTGCAGATTAGCATGCAGGTGGTTTTTCAGGAGTGCTTTTGGGGTTGACAGCTATGGAAGAGAAGGGGAGAAGCAAGCTTAGGTAGGAAAAAATCAAGATGCCCTGAAGTCTCTACAGAAATCTTAGTTGACCCTCCAGGGAGTCCTGAAGATGAGTTGACACTTAAGAGCTTTCCTGAGTCACGTCTGGGACCTTTATACCCCCATATTGAATTGGCTGTTGGTTGTGGGCTGACCAGGAAGGGGATTTGACTATAGGCGAGCAGTCACATCTCTGAAGGAGGCTGAAGACTGGGGATGTCTACTGGTAGCACTCCTGGTAGCTGGGATGACAAATGCTCCATTGCTAATGGGGGATTCTGGAGGTGGGGTGGAGAGCGGGAAGGTCAGATCACAGCATGCACCACGAGTGTCATTAGGAGATGCGGATTTGAATTCGCATTCTGTTTCCTAACTGTGAGACTCTGGCAAATATTCCCCTGTGCTATGCTTTTTAAATCTGTAAAACAGGATTAGTAGGTCTAGTTTGAGAGTTATTATGAAAATCATATAAGATGTTTATTCAAACACCTGAAACATGCTAAATATTCTATACATGTTTATAGGCTAAGGAAACATAAACAGTGATATTTCCTTGTCAAGAGTGCACTTTTTAGAAGTTGGGTTTCTCCTGGAAAATACTACTTCTACATTCAGTTAAGAAATATTTGAGGCCCTATTATGTAAATAGTTATGTGAATATATTAAAAAGTCAAGAATATTTATCTTCCAGCTGTTTATAATCTAGCTAAGGATGTGTGTATATAACTAGTTGAATAACAAAAATTGGAACATAAGATACATGTTGGACAGGTTTAGAAGTATAGACCATCAGGCTTATGTGGTTGAAAAAGTTTTTTTTTTTTTTTTTTTTGAAAAAGTTTTAATGGAAGTTGATATTGAAGAAAAAAGTTGATGTTGAAGAAAGAAGGTTGATATTAAAGAAAGATCCCCACCTCCCTCCTTAAACTGAGGACAGGTCAGGATTAATACTTGGATCATCAAGGTCTTATGTGTGGTGGTTTGAGTAAACAGATGTCCGTAATAGAGAGTTTGTGTCAGGAATGGTGTGATCACATTGAGAATAGAAATTGGAACAAGCTTATCAAGAGTCTTAAATACCACAGAGAGAGTTGGAATTACAGATTTAGGAGACCCTTACGTAGAGATAATAGTTAAAACATTGAATGTGAATTAGGTTTCAGAAAGAGAGAGACAATGAATATGAGAGAGGTTGTGAAGAATGTCTTGTGATTGGAGACAGAGGAGACTTAATAAGTGTTCAGAATAGTAGAAAGGGAGCCAGGGAAGCAGACTGTTATGAAAGCTAAGGCAAGAGGGTTCCAAGAGGCAGGGGCAGAAAACCATGCAATGCTTAGAAAGAGAATGATCATCAAGAAAACGCCGTTCAGTTTCTATGTGTGGCTTTCTGCTTACCTTCTATAAAGCCCCTAAAGACTGCAGTTTTAACTTTTTTGCAGATGTCTAAAATTTTTAATACCTTATTTCTTACTCTGTGTTCTACGTTCCAACTACACATGTGTGCTTGCACAGTCCCTAACACAGTGTCATTTCCTTCCTTTCTTCAACAAATATTTATCAAATACCCATTCTGTGCTAGACACCGCGTTGACCACTAGGAATATAATGAACAAAATTCCTACTTTAGTCAAGCTTACATTCTAGCTGGGGTAGATGGTAGACTATAAACATTGGTGTATCTGTCCAGTGATAGAAGAGGTAGGTCAGAGGGGCAACTAGGGCCATTCACACAGGGCCTTGTAGACCCTGCTAGAGACTTTGGATTTCCCTTTACTTTGGGGAAAGGCATTTGGAGAGTTTAAAACAAAGGAAAGACATGAACTACATTAATTTTGTAAAACCCTTATGACAGAGGTCACTATATGTGTGTTAAATTAAGAGTCATTCAGTCTGTTTGACTTACCTTTGAAAGGATGACTGGCTGGCTACAACATGGAGATTAGATCACAGGTAACCTTCTTATGGCTCCCTGGAGCAAAACCCAGGCTTCTGTTCTAAAACATTTTGTTATGTTTTTAAGTCTCATTGTGAGTAGCTGCTACGTGGATTTATTTAAGTACTATGACTTATCCAACAGTAATATAAAAATAAACACACATTTATGTCAATTCCTTCATTTTTTTTGGTGTCTACCTTAAAATATGAATCCTATTTTAAAACCAATTTTGGCAAATGAGTTGTTAATCTGGGTGATTAATCCGTGGAAGTCAGGGCTGAGAAAGAGGACATGACAGACCTTTGTCAAATTTTTGAAGGGCCATCTCTTGGATGAAGGTAGACTTTTGGTGGAGGGGAGATCTGGGACTAGAGATTGAAAGATTTCAGTTAAGTATAATGCAGAGTTTGTCAGTAATAGAGCTGTTTGTCTGTGGCGTGGAATGCCTCACAGAAGAGTGAGCTTCTGATAACTAACATTAAAGCAAAAGTGGAACGACTATCTGTTAGAGCAGTTAGGGTGGGCTTCCTGAATGAGGAGGGGAGATTGAATTAAGGTTTCTCACAAAATCACTATTTTTACCTTTAAGCATTATTCAATATTGGTATTTTATTTTTTACAGAGATAGTTTACTGGAAGCGACACAGGCTGGTACACATGCAGAATAACTGAAGTCCATCAAATTGTCAGGCATTCAGTAAAATGTAGAGCATTATTAGTCTTAGTCATTGTCTAACTTAAAACTCCTTTTCTTTTTCAGGGATATCATGATAACACATTTTGAACCTTCAATCTCGTTTGAGGGCCTTTGTAATGAGGTTCGAGACATGTGTTCTTTCGACACCGAACAGCTTTTCACCATGAAATGGATAGATGAAGAAGGTGAGTGAATAAAGAGACGGCTGCCTGTGTGAGCATTTGATTTAAGATAACATTTTGTAATTTTTTTAAACAATAAAGCTATATTTAATTTCAATCAATCAAAATGTTGTAGCTTTTAGAATCTATTGCTCAAGATTGCACGTAAGCAACTTAAATGCAAATTATATTGGTAGCGCTTAAGGGAAGCAGACTGTGTACTTTTTTTTTTTTTGCTCTCCTTCTATTTGATATTTTTTTATTAGTTATCTATTTTATACATATTAGTGTATATATGTCAATCCCAATCTCCCATTTCATCCCCCCCGCACCCGCTTTCCCCCCTTGGTGTCCATACGTTTGTTCTCTACATCTGTGTCTCTATTTCTGCCCTGCAAACCAGTTCATCTGTACCATTTTTCTAGATTCCACATATATGCGTTAATATACGGTATTTATTTTTCTCTTTCTGACTTACTTCACTCTGTATGACAGTCTCTAGGTCCATCCACGTCTCTACAAATGACCCAATTTCATTCCTTTTTATGGCTGAGTAATATTCCATTGTATGTATGTACCACATCTTCTTTATCCATTCGTCTGTCGATGGGCGTTTAGGTTGCTTCCATGACCTGGCTATTGTAAATAGTGCTGCAATGAACATTGCGGTACATGTATCTTCTTGAATTATGGTTTTCTCTGGGTATATACCCAGTAGTGGGATTGCTGGGTCATATGGTAATTCTATTTTTAGTTTTTTAAGGAACCTCCATACTGTTCTCCATAGCGGCTGTATCAATTTACATTCCCACCAACAGTGCAAGTGGATTCCCTTTTCTCCACATCCTCTCCAGCATTTGTTGTTTGTAGATTTTCTGATGATGCCCATTCTAACTGGTGTGAGGTGATACCTTATTGTAGTTTTGATTTGCATTTCTCTAATATTTAGTGATGTTGAGCAACTTTTCATGTGCCTCTTGGCCATCTGTATGTCTTCTTTGGAGAAATGTCTGGTTAAGTCTTCTGCCCATTTTTGGATTGGGTTGCTTGTTTTTTTAATATTGAGCTGCATGAGCTGTATATATATTTTGGAGATGAATCCATTGTCCACTGATTCATTTGCAAATATTTTCTCCCATTCTGAGGGTTGTCTTTTCATCTTGTTTATAGTTTCCTTTGCTGTGCAAAGCTTTCAAATTTCATTAGGTCCCATTTGTTTATTTTCGTTTTTATTTCCATTACTCTAGGAGGTGGGTCAAAAAAGATCTTGCTGTGATTTATGTCAAAGAGTGTTCTTCCTATGTTTTCCTCTAAGAGTTTTATAGTGTCCAGTCTTACATTTAGGTCTTTAATCTATTTGAGTTCATTTTAGTGTATGCTGTTAGGGAGTGTTCTAATTTCATTGTTTTACATGTAGCTGCCCAGTGTTCCCAGCACCACTTATTGAAGAGACTGTCTTTTCTCCATTGTATATCCTTGCCTTCTTTGTTGTAGATTAGTTGACCATAAATGCATGGGTTTATTTCTGGGTTTTCTATCCTGTTCCATTGATCTATATTTCTGTTTTTGTGCCAGTACCATATTGTGTTGATTACTGTAGCTTTGTAGTATAGTCTGAAGTCAGGGAGTCTGATTCCTCCAGCTCTGTTTTTTTCCCTCAAGATTATGTTGGGTATTCAGGGTCTTTTGTGTCTCCATACAAATTTTAAGATTTTTTGTTCTAGTTCTGTAAAAAATGCCACTGGTAATTTGATAGGGATTGCATTGAATCTGTAGATTGCTTTGGGTAGTATAGTCATTTTCACAATGTTGATTCTTCCAATCCAAGAACATGGTATATCTCTCCATCTGTTTGTGTCATCTTTGATTTCTTTCATCAGTGTCTTATAGTTTTCTGAGTACAAGTCTTTTACCTCCTTAGGTAGGTTTATTCCTAGGTATTTTATTCTTTTTGTTGCAATGGTGAATGGGATTATTTCCTTAATTTCTCTTTCTGATCTTTCATTGTTGGTGTATAGGAATGCAAGAGATTTCTGTGCGTTAATTTTATATCATGCAACTTTACCAAATTCATTGATTAGCTCTAGTAGTTTTCTGGTGGCATCTTTAGGATTATCTATGTATAGTATCATGTCTTCTGCAAACAGTGACAGTTTTACTTCTTTTCCAGTTTGGATTCCTTTTATTTCTTTTTCTTCTCTGATTGCCGTGGCTAGGACTTCCAAAACTATGTTGAATAATAGTGGCAAGAGTGGATATCCTTGTCTTGTTTCTGATCTTAGAGGAAATGCTTTCAGTTTTTCACCATTGAGAATGATTTTGCTGTGGGTTTGTCATATATGGCCTTTATTATGTTGAGGTAGGTTCCCTCTGTGCCCACTTTCTAGAGGGCTTTTATCATAAATGGGTGTTGAATTTTGTCAAAAGCTTTTGATTTAAGGTACCATTTTGTCTTTTTAAAATTAATTAATTTATTTATTTTTGGCTGCATTGGGTCTTCGTTGCTGCACGTGGGCTTTCTCTAGTTGTGGTGAGCGGAGGCTACACTTTGTTGTGGTGTGCAGGCTTCTCATTGCAGTGACTTCTCTTGTTGCGGAGCACAGGCTGTAGGCACACGGGCTTCAGTAGGTGTGGTACGTGGGCTCAGTAGTTGTGGCTCGCGGGCTTTAGAGCGCAGGCTCAGTAGTTGTGGCGCACGGGCTCGGTTGCTCCATGGCATGTGGGATCTTCCCAGACTAGGGCTCGAACCCGTGCCCCCTGCATTGGCAGGCGGATTCTCAACCACTGTGCCACCAGGGAAGCCCTGTTTTTAAAACGTAATAAAAGTCCTAATTAACTTAAAGAGGGAAAGGTATGTTAGAAATTTGATGCCATTCTTTTTTATTTTATTTTTTTTTAAAGATTTATTGATTGATTGATTGCTATGTTGGGTCTTTGTTTCTGTGCTAGGGCTTTCTCTAGTTGCGGCAAGCGGGGGCCACTCTTCATCGCGGTGTGCGGGCCTCTCACTATCGTGGCCTCTCCTGTTGCGGAGCCCAGGCTCCAGACGCACAGGCTCAGTAGTTGTGGCTCACGGGCCTAGTTGCTCCACAGCATGTGGGATCTTCCCAGACCAAGGCTCGAACCCGTGTCCCCCTGCATTAGCAGGCAGATTCTCAACCACTGCGCCACCAGGGAAGCCCTGATGCCATTCTTATTTTCCTTCAAGTATTTGGGTATCAAAGAGTACAACTTTGTTTTGCCCTTTTTACCCTTAAATATAGTGAAATTAATGTGACTTTTTTCCAGCAATAAGGTAAACATCTCATTAAATAGTGTTACATTTTAGTTTAATTTTGAATATATGTTGCCTTATATTTTAAGACAGTACTTTCAATAATTTGACAGTACTTTACAGAAAATATTCTTTAAAGAAAATGTTTTTAAAAAAGTGTAAAAGTGATTGGGACAACCATTATTTCAAAGGTGGTGGCAAAAACTTGATTCAGAAAACATTTATTGAATATGTGTGTGTTGAGGATAGATACTTTCTGTCCTCAAACTCCACAGGGAGATGGACATGTGAAAAACAAAAGTGACAGTTGAACCTAAATGCATAGGGGCCTCAGAATACAAAAGAAACAGCATCCGCATATGCCTGAAATATTTGCAAAGTTTGAACTAAACGTATAACAGAGTAAAAGTTTTCGAAGTGGAGTAGGTGAGGGGAGAACCAGAAAGAAAGAATAATATATAAGAAGGCACAGAGGTATGAAGAACATGGTGTGTGTGGGAAGAGCAGTAATTCACTAAATTGAAAGTATGGGGGGGCCTCCTTCTGGCGGTCCCATATTGAACCGGAGTTGGAAGAGGTGAGTCTGGTCTCAGAATGGAGGTAAAACCACCACCAGGTCACTCCCAGCCTGCTGCCACCAGGAGGAGGGCCATGATCCAAAGGAACCAGCGCTGTTGAGAAAACTGTTTATTGGAGGTCTGAGCTTTGAAACTACAGATGATAGTTTAAGAGAACATTTTGAGAAATGGGGCACACTTACAGTTTGTGCAGTGATGAGAGACCCCCAAACAAAACGTCCCAGGACCTCTAGTTTTGTGACTTACTCTAGCGTTGAAGAGGTGGATGCAGCAGTGAGTGCAGGACCGCCCCGAGGTTGATGGGTGTTTAGTGGAACCAAAGAGAGCTGTTTCTAGAGAGGATTCTGTAAAGCCTGCTGCCCTTCCGAAAGTGAAGAAACTTTTTGTTGGTGGTATTAAAGAAGATACAGAAGAATATGAGAGTCTACTTTGAAAAGTATGGCAAGATTGAAACCATAGAAATTGGTCTTTCAACCATGGAAGACAGGCAGAGTGGAGAAAAGAGAGGATTTGCTTTTGTAGCTTTTGATGATCATGATACAGTTGATAAAATTGTTGTTCAGAAATACCACACTATTAACGGGCATAATTGTGAAGTGAAAGGCCCTTTTTAAACAAGAAATGCAGTCTGCAGATGGCGAAGAGGTCGTGGAGGTGGATCTGGCAGCTTTGTGGGTTGTGGTGGGAACTTTGGAGGTGGTGTAGGGTTTTTGTATTTAACCTGTTAACCAGAAGCCGTGGGAGCCTAGTTACGCTAATGCTGCTTTTTAAGAGACAACTTTTCCCAAAAAGTAATTAAAATATTAATCAGTTACTATTCGGATGGGATGCTGATTATTCATAAGGGCTATTATTGCTGCCCCAAAAGGGCTTGTTAAAAATTGAGATTTGATGTTAATTCACTTTTTTTAAAAATGACTTTTGAGGGACAGGTGCTTAAAATAAAACTAGTTTCTAATTTTTTTTTTAGTTAATTAATTTTAAAAGTTAAGGATGGGGAGTGGTAAGGAACTTGGGCTAGATCCTTGCTACTCAAAGTGTAGTCTGTAGTACTTAATAGAAAAGGGGGCTCTCTGGCCCCATCACAGACTACTGAATCAGAATCTACATTTTAACAGGATCTACAGGTGAGTTGCATGAGTATTAAAGTTTGAGAAGCATAGGACTAGATTCCAGAAGGCTTTGCAGACCACATTAGACTTTATTTTACATGATGGAATGTCATTGAAGTGTAGTTGAAAGATGCCTAAATATATTAGTTTTGTATAATGGTTTTCTATTAATTGTAATACCAATGGAATTTCATTTTAAGCAATGTCATTTTAATATTTAGCTCAATATTTGGGGCTGGCCATTTCTGTGTTCCGTGATATGAAGAGCCCTGAAAAGATATTATTCCAGCTTCAAGCTATGGGTAAACTGAAGCCCATTTTCATTTTTTAAGGCCATTTTTAAAAGTTTCTCTAAAGTAATCCATGTTTACTGTTTGGGGAAAAAAAGAGATGATCATGAAATTTAAAAAGAAGTCTTCTGTTTGCCCTTTATCTTCTCTCTTCCCTCACCAATCCTAGTCCTAAGGGAGGAAACCACAGCTTAGTATATATCCTTCTAGATACATTCTATGCATATAAAAATATTTCTTGTTTCTATACATCACTTATAAGCACACTTTATTTCACACACAAAAAAAATGTATACGAACCATTAAGCAGTACTTCCCTTTTATATTATGTATTGGATGTTTTTTCATTTCAGTGTACATCAATTTGCATCATTACCTTTTTTTTAAACACTGCATAATATTCCATATTGTAGATATTTCATGATTTATTTACTCTTTTATTGACAGACATTTGGACTGTTTCCAGTTTTTGGCTATTATAAGTAGTATATAATGAACATTTTTATATGTAATTTTGTGCTGTTGTATGGGACTCTCTCTGTAGCAAATGTGCAGAATATGCACATTGTAGATTTTGGTAGATAGTGACAGTTTGCTCTCTAAGAAAGTTAAAACAATTTATGGCACAACTACATTGAATGAGAGCATCCCTTCACTCTTGCCTTCACCAGCTTCAGATTTTTTGAAAATCTAGCTAGTTAGATTTGTATTTTAAATTTTGTACTACTTAAGAGTAAGCTGAGTTTTCTCATCTACTTTTTGACCTTCTCTATCTAAAGGTTTGTTTAAATATTGTTAATTATAAATGGTGTGGATATTTCACAGTATGTCTTCAGCCTGAAAATGAGACTATATAATTTAGCACAGTGCATAGAATATAGTTAGCATAGGGAGTTGCCCGGTGGTCTAGTGGTTAGGACTCGGAACTTTCACTGCGGTGGCCCGGGTGCAGTCCCTGGTAGGGGAACTGGGATCCTGCAAGCCACACAGCGAGCCCCCCCACCAAAAAAAAAAAAAAAAAAAGAGAAAGAAGAAAGAATATAGTTAACCTCAATAAACTGGTTCTTACCCTAGCCAGTGTTATTTTAATCCTGTCCTGATCATTTCATGTCATTTATTTTCCACTTAGGGTCTTTTCATTCAGTGGTTTTCAAACTGTAGTACACATAGGAATCACTAGATAATGCTTTTTTTTTTCAGAAGTTTATTTATTTTATTTATTTATTTTGGCCGCACTGCACGGCTTGTGGGATCTTAGTTCCCTGACCAGGGATTGAACCCGGTCCCTCAGCAGTGAAAGCGCGGAGTCCTAACCACTGGACCACTGGGGAATTCCCTAGATAATGTGTTTTATTAAAAGAAATTGGTTTAGAGACAGTCCATTTAAAATTTTTATAGTACATTTATACTTTGTATTGTCTTTGCCTGGAGAGTTCTGTTCCCAGACTGCCTCATGGCTGTCTCTTTCTTGTCATTCAGGTCTTAATTCAAATGTCATGTCCTCCAAGAAGCCTCTTAACCCCTATTCACTTTGTATCTTATTTGTATGGTAGAATGTAAGCTCCAGGACAGCAGAGATCCTGTCTTTTCCATGGAGTTCCAGTGCCTAGAGCAGTACTCAATAGTAGCATGCTCAAAAAATATTTGTGAATTGGTAGCAAGCCTTTCCACAGTTACTTTTATGTCAGTTATTGGAGATTTAAGCATTAGGAGTTGCAGTTTATTCTGTTTTTTCTTAACCTAAGAGTGTATTTTAATTAACAGATTCACATAGTAAATTAAATTAATTCTCTGATGAAACAGCCTTATCCTTTTATAGTGTAACTCATAGTTCTTTCTCTCTAAATAGCTATTAAGTGTCCTGATTTTCTGGGGAAACTATAAAACTGTAGCCTTTGCCTCATTCAAGTAAAGGTTAAACTTTTCATTAAGGTCTGTTGATTCCCGTGTGATCCTTTTTACACTGGTGAATTCTGATACCAGTCTTTTCTTAATTTTAGGCTTACAGAGCCAGTAGTAATTATTTTTCAGCTCCTTGCAATTATTTTTCAGTTGTAATTTTTCATCTTTATTTTTAGCCATGTAGGCATTGGGGCATGCTTATATGGAGAAGAAATTTCCTCTAGGATCAGTGGAAGACAGGACTATAATTTGATTTCTCTGGTTTATGAGAAACATTGTTCTAGAAGCTAAACATTTAATTGTGGGATTTTATATCAGAGCAAATAAAGATCATACTTCATTTCTTTACACAGATTTATGACAACCATTCTTTTTCTTTGTGTTCAAAACTAGTTTTACTGATTTGTTTTGATGTGCATGTGGAAAAACTGGTTTGCTTAATCTAACTAAACATTTTAGAATGAATAGTATTTTGTAACAATCATATCCTCGTTCTCATATGCAGTGAGAGTGTGGGGCAGGGCATGATAAATGTGAGTTTTTAGTTCCCTATATAAGTGTGAATGTTTTTCCTTAAGGATGTGCTTTAAAAATATTACATCTAATATTGAGTATTTTCTAAATTTCTAATTCTATAATTTCTAATTTATTCAGGGTCTGAATACCCGGGTTAAACTTAACTGTGTCACTTCTCTTTTACTAGACACTAGTAATTTCTGTCACTAGCCTTTGGGTATTTTGTTTCTTGTTAAAGTTTTTATTGAGAATAATGCATGCTTTTTAACAAAAATATTGATTTATTTGAAGGAAAAAGTGTCTCTGGAGATCTTCAGACCCCCAGAAATAGCTGCTATGAACGAATTTATGGTATCTCTTTCTGTGAATATACAACTAGAAGGGATAGGGTAACAATTTTTTTCTGTCTTACAAATAGACTAATATTATACAAGCTGTTATTTAACCTGCTTTTTCCCTTACCATCTTGTAGATAGCTTGTTATATCCGTGGTTTTTTTTTTTTTTTTTTTTGGCCACACCACGCGGCTTGTGGGATCTTAGTTCCCTGACCAGGGATTGAACCCAGGCCCTCAGCAGTGAGAGCGTGGAGTCCTAACCACTGGACCACCAGGATATTCCCCATATCAGTGCATGTAGATTTATCTCGTTCCTCTTAAAGGCTATGTAGTATTATATAACAATGTTGTACCATAACTTATTTAACTAATCCCCTTTTGATGGATATTTGGATAGTTTGCAGTTTGTCAAAAATACTGGTGCAGGGAATATCTTTGTGCATGTATTTTGGGGACACTTGTACTATATTATTTGTAAATTCCCTGAAATGGAATGTGTCCTTGATGATAGGTGGTACCTAATTGACCTCCAAAAATATTGTACCCCTTGTTATACTTTTACCAATAGCATTTGTGAATTCCTTTTTTTTTTTTACACCCTGTAAAGGACTATGTGAGGGAAACAGTTGAAAATATAGGTGACTTGCAGAGTGGGAGAGGGTATTATTTGGATATAGTTCTTTAATTCATGTCCTGTTGACTCTAGTAGGTGAGTTTCATGGAAATTTCAAATGAGTATAAACTTTCTTTGCCATAAAGAGCATGGAGTGTTTCTGGATTCTGGGAGGTTAAGCTTCTTCCTGACTTGCATTATAAAATCTGATTTGATCATGGGGGGAAAAATAGAGTGCCAAGATGCAAAAAAACCATACTTAGGATGGCAAGAAACATACTTCTCTGATGTGATGTTTTCCAAACATCTTCAGTCTGGTGTAATTTTAGCTGGTATGTTAAGAACTAAAATAGTAAATCATTCTTCATACTTTTTTTTAATCCCCAGCACTATGCACTGATAGCGGTAATCATGTCAGAAAGAAACAGTGAGGGAAAACTTTTTGACTGAATGTATATTCAGTGTAACTTCAGTTATTTAGATAGCAGTATTGTGGCTCCAAACCTGAAAATTCAAAAATGAAAATCAACATCAATAAGAAAGAAAATCCGAGCACCTCTGAGCAGATCTTGTTTTGTAACTGGTATTTTCCTTCTGCTTGGAGAACTTCCTTTACCATTTCTGCAGTGTAGGTTTGCTGGTAATGAATTCTTTTCGCTTTTCCGTATCTTTACTTCTCCTCTGAAAATAGCTTTATTGAGGTATAATTAATGTACAATAAACTGTACATATTGTACGTACACTATTTGATGAAGTTTGACACCCAGGAAGCCATCACCACAAGCAAGGTAGAGAACATACCTATGACCCCTGAATGTTTCCTTCTGCTTTGCAATTCCTCACTCCTGCTCCTCCATTCTGGGCAACTACTGATCTGCTTTCTGTCCCTATAGATTAGTTTGCATTTTTGGTCTGGCTTCTCTCACTCAGCATAATTATTGATACATGTTTTGTGTGTATCAGTAGTTCTTTTTTTTTTTTTTTTTTTTTTTTTTGCTGAGTGGTATTCCATCATGTGGATGTACCACAATTTGTTTATCTGTTCATCTGTTGATGGACATTGAGTTTGTTTCTAGTTTTGGGCTATTATAAATAAAGGTGCTATGGCAATCACATACAAGTCTTTGTATGAATATATATTTCCTTTTCTCTTGGGTAAATACTTAGAGGTGGAATGGCTAGATCATATGGTAGGTATATATGCTTTTTTTTTTTAGTGAAACAGGAAAAGAAAAATTTGAGGAGATGAGATATGGGGTACTGCAGTCCAGGCATGTTCTCAGGCAGATGGTTTTTAGAAAGGAGTTTATATGGAAGTTGAGGAGATGGATACCTTTAAAAAACTGTCTATGCCTGGTAGTCCCTGGAAAGTCTTTCTGTACTCCCAGCGGGTAGAGGACCCCACGAGAAGATAGCTGACTTTGAGAAGTCCCCAAGCACTTCTCTTAGCTCTGGCCTCTGCCCCAGCTCCATGCCCCAGACATTCTGCCTAGTAAATTCTGGCTGCTATCATTTATATACCAGGCTGTGGTGATGCCTGAAAGGCAAAAGGATCAGACTGGGGCCCACCTGGGAGAAACCCCTTGCAGTGGTGGGGTGGGGATGTGTTGAGAGGTGAAGCAAGAGAGACCATAGGAGTCCAGCAGGGCACCAGGGCTCTCAGACATGCTCTCAAGCATGCTCTGGTCTCTGCGAAGTTCTGTCCTTCTTGCTGGCAACCCCATCTCCAGCTGCATTGTTCCTTCCCTCTGTAAGAGCCAACTACTACCATAGAATAAGTTTATAGTCTAAGCTGTCTTCGCACTCCTATCCCTCCACCCCCAAGCAACCACTAATCTGTCACCTTTTTGTATGTATACATGACAAAGTATAGTGTTTTTATGTGCCTTTATTTATTTTATTTTAGTTTTTTGGCCATGCTCTGCGGGTTGAGGGATTTTAGTTCCCTGACCAGGGATTGAACCCCGGGCCCACTGCAGTGAAAGCGCTGAGTCCTAACCACTGGACCGCTAGGGAATTCCTTTTATGTGCTTTTAAATTTATATCAGTGGCATTATTCAGCACATATTTTGAAACTTCCCTTTTTTTTTTTTTTTAAACTGGGCCTTATGTCTTGAGGTTTATTCATGTAGATGGAGAACTAGTATATTCCTTTTTTAAAATTCTTTTTAAAAAAATTGTCATAAACTTTACATAACACAAAATTTTACCATTTTAACCTTTTTTTAAAAAAAATATTTATTTGCTGTGTGCGGTCTTAGTTGCGGCAGACAGGCTCCACAGTTGCGGCTCATGGGCTCCTTAGTTAGGGCTCGCGGGCTCC
This sequence comes from Balaenoptera musculus, assembly GCF_009873245.2. Lineage (NCBI taxonomy): Eukaryota > Metazoa > Chordata > Mammalia > Artiodactyla > Balaenopteridae > Balaenoptera > Balaenoptera musculus. The sequence goes on from NC_045788.1 coordinate 48,376,915, forward strand.
TTAGTTGTGGCACGTGGGCTTCTTAGTTGCAGCATGCGAGCTCTTAGTTGCGGCATGCATGCGGGATCTAGTTCCCCAACAAGGGATCGAACCCAGGCCCCCTGCACTGGGAGCGCGGAATCTTATCCACTACGCACCCAGGGAAGTCCCCATTTTAACCTTTTTAAAGTGTACAATTCAGTGACATGTAAGCACATTCAGAATGTCATGCAACCATCCTCACTACCCATTTCCAGAACTTTTTATCATCTCAAACAAAAACTCTGTACCCATCAAACAATAACTCCCCTCCTCCAGCTCCTCCAGCTCCATTCCCACTCCTCCAGCTCCTGGTAACCTCACTTACACTTTCTCTCTCTATGAATTTGCCTTTCTGTCTCTATGAATTTGTCTATGAATTTGCCTCTAGGTCACCTTTGTTTTTTTACTTTTTGTTTTTTGGGGGGGGTTTGTTTTTTGGTTTTGGTTTTGGTTTTCTTTGGCCACACCACACAGCTTGTGGGATCTTAGTTCCTCAACCAGGGATTGAACCCAGGCCCAGGGCAATGAGAGCGTGGAGTCCTAACCACTGGACTGCCAGGGAATTCCTGAGGTCATCTTTGTTTTTGAAAGATAATTTTGCTGGGTAAATAATTATAGGTTGATAATTTTTTTTCATTCAGTACACTGTTTTGTACTGCATTGTTTCTGATGCAGAATCTGCTGTCATCTTTACCTTTGTTTCTCTTACGTAATGTGTCTCTTTGGCTGCTTTTAAGATTTTTCTCTTTGTCACTGGATAAAGCAATTTGATAATCATGGACCTTAGTTCAGTTTTCTTCATGTTTCTTGTCTTGAGATTTGTTGATCTACTTGGATCCATGGGTTTATAGTTTTCATCAAATTTGGAAAAATTTTGGCCATTATCTCTTCAAATACTGTTTTCTGTCACCAGATTCCTCTTTCAGGGACTCCAGTTACATGTATATTAGGCTTCTCAAACTTGTCATAAAGCTCACTAACTCTCTGTTCTTTTATTTTTTTCCTTTTTCAGTCTTTTCCTCTGCATTTCATTTTGTATAGTTTTATAGCTGTGTTTTCAAGTTCACTAATCTTTTCTCCTGCAATGTCTAATCCGCCATGAATTCCCTCTAGAGCATTTTTCACTTCAGAAATTGTAGCATTATTTCTAGACATTAAATTTGGGTCTTTAAAAATATCTTCCATGTTTACTTAACATGCTCAATACCCATAGCTTCTGAACATATTGGATATAATTATAACTCTTTTAATGTCCATGTTTACAAGTTCTTATATTGGTGTCAGTTTGGGGTCAGTTTCCATTGATTGATCGTTCTCCTGTTATGGGTCATATTTTCCTGCTTCTTCACATGCCTGCTTATAGTTTATTGGATTCTGGACATTTTGACTTTTGCCTTATTGGATGTTGAATATATTTGTATTTGTATAGATATTTTTGAGCTTTGTTCTGGGATGCTCAAAAATAGTAACTTAAATAACCATTTAAGTTACTTGGAAACAGTTGATCCTTCATTGCTTGATTTCCAATATCTTGAACCATTTTTTTTTCATTTATTTTGTCTAGCTTTTCTGTTGTTTTAGGAGGAGGGTTAAATCCAGTTCCTGTTAGCTTATCTTCTCCAGAAGTGGAAGTTGAGGATGGGCAGCTTGATAGGATAGCACATGCTTCTGTAACCACTGATTTCCACCTCCCAGAAAAAGGAAGCAAGAAGCCGGAAGTCTATTACTATCTGTTATGGGGCCTAATATTGAAAGGATGACCACCTAAATACCATATTATTCTTGGAAAATTTTTGCAAATCTACATTTTAAGCAATGCAACCCTTTAGGGAGTGCTGTGACTTTCAGAAGTGGCATACAGTGTCTTGAACCCAGTATTCAGAGGCAGGATGGCAGTAGGAAGGTCTTGGTGGGAGCAGAGAGTGAATCTATAAATCTGTGGCAGGCTCAAAGATCAGGAAGATCTATCATCTATCTATCATCTATCAGGAAGGTGCTGTCTCAGGCAAATATTAAACGTTGCCAACTTTGGTTTCAGGCTGTGTTGATTCTTTCAAATGTGGGGCACTGAATTCAGCCATATGCTAAATTACCTAATATAACTAGTGTTATATATGTGTGTCATGTTCAGCACCTTGTGAAGTTATCTCATAAATAATTGGATCTTGCATATTTACCAAATGCTTTGAGGTCCACCGCTCTAATTTCTTTGTTTTTATAGGTGAAAAGAAAATGTAAAAGCATTGAAAAAAGAGCAGGCCTGCTGGTTAATATACAGATTTCATTACCGTTAAATTCGTTGAACTGAGCAGATCTCATTCTGGGTGTATGCCTTTTTTAGGATATGAATTTGGACTTTAGTAATTGAGTGGGCTTTGAAACATAGCTTTCTGTCTCATTTTTGTTTCATGATGACTCTACATGGAATGTTCTGCTTCTGAGTTATGTGTCCTGCTTTATCAGGCATTAAGCAGTTGGCCTGAAAAGGTAATACCTGAACCAAAGACATTCAGTCCAATAAAAACAAAACAGATTTGAGTATACGCAATGTCAGTGATTAACTTTACTTCCACACTTCCTTGTGGTTTTTCAAAAGCATCAATCTCTAGGTACATACTGAAAGCAGATACTTGACCTAGCTTAGGTTTCAACCAACAGCAAGCAGATGCTGGCCTGGCAAAAAGACAATATCTAGCAAAAGAGAAAAATTCATTTTTTAAAATATGGTTATTACGATACCTTTAACACTGGTTAATTCCACTCATGGCTTTTAATCAAAGTGCAATATTAAAAGCCACACACCTATAATGAACCAAGCATACTATGAGTCACTTTAAATATATGATCTTTAGTTTTGCCATTATCTTTTCAATGTAGGTAATATAGCCCTTGTTTTAACATAGGAGAAAATTGTGATGGGATCTGGAGCCTGGGAGAGAACCTGTATGTAAAGTACTGCAGGACACCTCTTTGGGAGATTTTTGATGCTCCTTTTTAAAGTCCTGACTCAGGCATTTCCTAAGAACATAATTTATTTTATATGACATTTATGTAGATGATATACAGCTTGTAATGTCTGGCTGATTTTTCCTTTGCTCCAGGAGCATGTAACCATCTAATTAGGTTGATATGAGTTGAGAATACAACATTTTTCTCCAACACTCAACTCCTTAAAGGCTTTTCTAGACCTTTGATATCTTGTATATGCCAGTTAAGAATTTAATATTAAGTTAATTTTTAAAGTTATAAAGAAAACTTCAAAAACTGCATCGATAATCCTATCATCCTGATGCAGAATTGTGTTTATTTTTCATAGAGACTTGTAATCTTTTCAATGATCTTTTCTTAATTTAGTTGTTCATTTTATATGTATTTTGAATGTTTCCTTTGTGTCGTTTTGTGTTTATTTCTGAAGTTCCTTTTTTGTTTTTCTGTTTTATTTATTTAGGCTGTGCCAGGTCTTAGTTGTGGCATGAGGGATCTTTAGTTGTGGCATGCAGACTTCTTTTTTTTTTCTTAAAGATTTATTTATTATTTATTTTTGGCTGCATCAGGTCTTAGTTGTGGCATGCGGGATCTTCCGTTGCGGTGCACAGGCTCTTCATTGTGGTGCGTGGGCTTCTCTCTAGTTGTGGCATGCAGGTTTTCTCTCTCTAGTTGTGGCGCATGAGCTCCAGGATGCATGGGCTCTGTAGTTTGTGGCACATGGGCTCTAGTTGAGGCGTGCGAGCTCAGTAGTTGTGGCATGCAGGCTTAGTTGCCCCGCGGCATGTGGGATCTTAGTTCCCTGACCAGGGATCGAACCCGTGTCCCCTGCATTGTAAGGCAGATTCTTTACCAGTGGACCACCAGGGAAGTCCCATGCGGACTTCTTAGTTGTGGCATGTGGGCTTCTTAGTTGCGGCATGCATGCAGGATCTAGTTCCCTGACCAGGAATTGAACCAGGACCCGCTGAATTGGGAGTGCTGAGTCTTACCACTGGACCACAGGGAAGTCCCTGAAGTTCCTTTTTGTTAAGATACTCCCAGTCCATTACAGATAGCATTTACTGAATTTTTGTCTCATCTCTTCTTTTTTCTGCAAATAAGGAAATCAGGGGCCATCTTAAAGAAGTGGTTTACCTGAGGTTGCTCAGAAAGTGAGGTCGTTAAGGTTTGGGTTTTTTTAATTCATACTACTGCAGTAAAATCATCCTAACTGCAGAAGCCACTTGAACTGTGGAAGTCATAATTTGCTGGGTGTTGAATTTGGTTCTATCTTATAAGTTTTTTTGGAAATTTTTATAGAAATAGGCCATTAGGACATTGAAAGCAGCTAGTGAGTCTAGAGAAAATTGGATTTAGTGTTTAAATTTTTTAAAAATCAAGATGCTTATAAGGCATTCATTGATATCATTCATGTGTGAGATACATATATATAGAGAGAGAGAGAGAGAGAAAGAGACAGAGAGAGAGAGAGAATGATATAATATTTCTCATTGTTTAGAAAACAATCTGAGGTGAGCTTAAATGTATTTGCCAGCATGGACTCAGGTCCCTCATCTGGAAAATTAGAAATGAAACATTCATTATATTTCAGATTCATTCTGTTCCTAGAATTCTTTGACTGTTTCATTCTTTGGAATTAATTTAGTCAACTGGCTTGTTTTTCTTTTTTTTTAAGCTGGCTTATTTTTCTAACTGGAAGAGTAATTTGCACACTTATTGAAATGTGAAATTTTCATTATTTTTTATGTTGCTTTTCTATTTTTAAACTTTGGCCTGCACTTAAATATACTTCTTTTTTTTAAAAATTTATTATTATTATTTTAAATTAATTTATTTAATTATTTTTGGCTGTGTTGGGTCTTCGTTTCTGTGCGAGGGCTTTCTCCAGTTGCGGCAAGCGGGGGCCACTCTTCATCGCAGTGCGTGGGCCTCTCACTGTCGCGGCCTCTCTTGTTGCGGAGCACAGGCTCCAGACGCACAGGCTCAGTAGTTGTGGCTCACGGGCCCAGTTGCTCCGCAGCATGTGGGATCTTCCCAGACCAGAGCTCGAACCCGTGTCCCCTGCATTGGCAGGCAGATTCTCAACCACTGCGCCACCAGGGAAGCCCCAAATATACTTCTATAAAAGCGAAAGTTATTCTTTAAAACCTATGTCAAAAAATAGAGTGTAATTATGTGACTTACACTTTCATGTGTGTGGCAAATTGGGAGAAATTTGCATAACTGAGAAAGTGAGTCTGTATAAAATAATTGCTTTATTTCTTTGAGGCAAGTTAAAACAGGCTTTGCTTTTGGGCTGGAATATTACTTTGTTATCGAACTCACTTTTATAAAAATGCTGCACTAAATATTCTTAAATAGCTTTATTGAGATATAATTTATCATTTAAAGTGTACAATTCAGTGGTTTTTAGTATATTTGTGCAGAGAGTGTGCAGCCATCACCACAATCAATTTTACAACATTTTCATCGCTCAAAAAAGAAACCCCATGCTCATTAGCAGTTACTCTCTATTTCCCCCAAGCTCCTTCCCCCACTGTCCCCAGACCTAGGTAACCACTTATCTAGTTCTTGTTTCTATAGATTTGCCTAATCTAGACATGATATATAAAGTATTAATACTTAATCCTTTTTTAATGGTTAATAGTCCATTGTATGGATACCATATTTTATTTATCCATTCATCAATTGATAGACATTTGGGTTGTTTTCCACTTTGTGGCTATTATGAGTAATGTTTCTATGAACATTTGGTTACAACTTTTTGTGTGGACATATGTTTTCATATCTCTTGGATATATATCTAGGACTGGAATTGCTGGGTCATATGGTAACAAATGTTCAACTTTTTGAGGAGCTACCAGACTGTTTTTCAAAGCAGCAACACCATTTTACATTCCCACTAACAGTGTTTGAGGATTCCAGTTTCTCTGCATCTTCACCAACACCTGTTATTATCAGTGTACTGAGTGTTGATCTAAAAATGGTATATCTGGGACTTCCCCAGTGGCGCAGTGGATAAGACTCTGCGTTCCCAATGCAGGGGGCCTGGGTTCAATCCCTGGTCAGGGAACTAGATCCCACATGCATGCCTCAACTAAGAGTTCACATGCCGCAACTAAGAGTTCGCGTGCTGCAACTAAGGAGCCCATATGCCACAACTAAGGAGCCCTGGAGCCACAACTAAGGAGCCTGCCTGCCGCAACTAAGACCCGGTGCAACCAAATAAATATTAAATAAATAAATAAATAAAAATGCTATATCTATGCAATCTGGTTGAATCATATTGACCTATTTTTCAACTAGTCTCTTAAGATATCAACAACACTAAGACAAATATAAAGTTAGTGTATGAGAGAACGAATAGCTTTCCTTTATAAAGGTGATACTCAGTCAGAAAGTATATTGGAAGAAAAGATTTCATCCATGTAATAACATAAATTTTTTTTTTCAAATCTAGGAATAAACTTTAAAGAAATGCATAGAAACCATGTAAAGAAAACTTAAAAAAAAACCCACATAAGTATACATATAGCTGATTCACTTTGTTGTACAGCAGAAACTAACACACTGTTGTAAAGCAATTATAATCCAATAAAGATGTTAAAAAAACCCAAAAACAATTGGGTGCCATAAATAAAACCTGAATAATGGGTTAGGGAGAAGGAACATATAAAAAGTAAACTCCCTATAGATCAATCTGTAAAGAGCACAGTTCCCCCCAAAAATTCTAATAGGGTTTTTTAAAAACTGGCAATTTCATCTGGAAAAATAAATGCTCAAGAATAAATGGGGGGACTTCCCTGGTGGTGCAGTGGTTAAAGAGTCCGCCTACCAATGCAGGGGACACGGGGTCAATCCCTGGTCCTGGAAGATCCCACATGTCGCGGAGCAACTAAGCCATCTGCCACAACTACTGAGCCTGCGCTGTATAGCCTGCGACCCACAACTACTGAGCCTGTGTGCCACAACTACTGAAGCCCGCATGCCTAGAGCCCGTGATCCGCAACAAGAGAAGCCACAGCAATGAGAAGCCCGCACACCACAACGAAGAGTAGCCCCCGCTCGCCGCAACTAGAGAAAGCCTGCATAGCAACGAAGACCCAATGCAGCCAAAAATTAATTAATTAATTAATTAATTTAAAAAAAAGAATAAATGGGAAAATTCTGAAAAAGGAAATGTAAAGACGGAAGACTTTTCCTAATTCTTTATATTGAGAAACATCATAATCACAGATATAGAAGTAATAACTGAGAGAAAATATTCGCAACATTTACAAAGGATTGCTTATCTCTAATATAAGATAATTAAGTCAAAAAGAAATAGATGAAGAATCTACTTAAAAAGGTGCAAATAGCTAATTCATAAATGACAAAAAAAGCTCAAGGATCACTAATAATTAAAGAAACAAAGATTTTAAAATAAGACATCGGTTTTCACCTATCAGATTAGAAAATAGTTAAAATTTAATCAGTACCTGTAGGGGTTAGGAAAAACACACTGTTGGTTGAGTGTATATGTCATAACCTTTTTGGCGTTACTATCATTCCAAATTTTGAAATAATTGTAAAAATTTTAAATGGGCACACTTTGAGCCAGTCATTTCTATTTCTATGAAATTATCATGAGAAATTATTCAAGCACAAATATTTCAGTTCAAGAATATTTACTATATTATTCACTAATAAATAAGGGCTGAAGTACTGATACATGCTACAACTTAGATGAACCTTGAAAACATTCTAAGCAAAAAAAATCTAGACATAAAAGACCACGTATTGTGTGATTCCATTTATATGAAATGTCCAGAAAAGGCAAATCTGTAGAGACTGAAAATAATCAGTGGTTGCCTAGGTCTGACAGTGGAAGGAGAGGTTGGGGGGAAATGGGGAGTGACTGCTAATTGGAAGGGTTTTTTTTGAGGAGGGGTTATGGAAATGTTCTAAAATTGATTATGGTGGTAGTTGCACAGCTCTGTGAATATACTAACAACCACTGAACTGTACACTTCAAATGGGTAAATTGAATGCTGTGTGAATTGTATCTCAATAAAGCTGTTATTAAAAATTAGTAGATTATATCTAGCATTTTTTTAAAAATGTGAAACATTACCCCCTCAGGTAAAGCTTTTCAGAAGAGGTGGCATTTGTCCTGGGTCTTGTAAGATACACAGGATTTCAAGATTCAACTTGAAAGGTGGCAGGAAGGTGTTTGTAACATAACAAATCACCTCAAAGCCTAGTGGCTTTAAAAAAAACCCACCCTTCTATTTTATAGTCTTTTTACACTTCTGTGAGTTGATTGGCTCTGCTGGTCTCACTTGAGGTCTCTCATGCAGTAGTCATTGGATGGCAGCTGGGTCTGAAGTCACGTGGAGGCTCACCTGGGATGCTAGCATAGTAGGTTCTCTTTCTCTCTCTGTGTAGTCTCGGGGCTTTTGCTCTCAGAGGCAGCTGAACTTCTTACATGGTGACTTAGGGCTCCCAAAAGCACAAAAAGCAAAAGATGCCAGATGTTTATAAGGTGGAAGCCTAGAACTGGCACAGTACCACTTTGTGGCTTTTTCTTAGTTAATATAGTGATAGAGCCAGTCCAACCATCACCATCATCCATCTCCAGAACTTTCTCATCTTCCGAAACTGAAACTCTTCACCCATTAATTTTACCCTATAAAGTTACTCTTTACCCAATAAATCCTCATTCTCCTCTCTCCCCCAGCAAATGGCAACCACCATTCTACCTTGTTTCTGTGAATTTTACTACTCTAGGTACCTTATTGAAGTAGAGTCATACAATATTTGTCCTTTAGTAACTGGCTTGTTTCACTTACCATAATGTCTTCAAGGTTCCTTCATGTTGTAGCATGTGTCAAAATTTGCTTCCTCTTTTTTTTTTCTATTTTATATATACTAGTGTGTATCTGTTAATCTCAAACTCCTAATGTATCCCTCACCCATCCCTTCCCCTTTGGTAACCATAAGATTGTTTTCTTTTTTTTTTTTTTTGGCTGCGTTGGGTCTTCATTGCCACGCACGCTTTCCTTAGTTGCGGCGAGGGGGGGCTGCTCATCGTTGCCATGCGGGGGCTTCTCATTTTGGTGGCTTCTCTTGTTGCAGAACATGGGCTCCAGGCGTGCAGGCTTCAGTAGTTGTGGCGCATGGGCTTGGTTGCTTTGCGGCATGTGGCATCCTCCGGACCAGGGGTCGAACCCATGTCCTCTGCATTGGCAGGTGGATTCTTAACCACTGCGCCACCAGGAAAGCCCCGTAAGATTGTTTTCTATGTCTGTGAGTCTATCTCTGTTTTGTAAATAAGTTCATTTGTATCATTTTTTTAGATTCCATAAATAAGTGATATCATATGATATTTGTCTTTCTCTGTCTGACTTCACTTAGTGTGATAACCTCTAGGTCCATCTATGTTGCTGCAAATGAGATTATTTCATTCTTTTTTATGGCTGAGTAATATTCCTTTGTATATACATATACCACATCTTCTTTATCCATTCTTCTGTCGATGGACACATAGGTTGCTTCCATATCTTGGGTGTTGTAAATAGTGCTGCAGTGAGCACTGGGGTGCATACATCTTTTTGAATTAGAGTTTTCATCTTTTCTAGATATATGCCCAAGAGTGGGATTGCTAGATCATATGATGACTCTATTTTTAGTTTTTTGAGGAACCTCCATACTGTTTTCCATAGTGGCTGCACCAATTTACATTCCTACCAACAGTGTAGGAGGGTTCCCCTTTCTCCACACCCTCTCCAGCATTTATTGTTTGTAGACTTTTTCATGATGGCCATTTTGACTGGTGTGAGGTGATACCTCATTGTAGTTTTGATTTGCAATTCTCTGATAATTAGCAATGCTGAGCATCTTTTCATGCGCCTGTTGGCCAGCAGTATGTCTTCTTTGGAGAAACATCTGTTTAGGTCTTCTGCCCACTTTTTTTTAATACATAAATTTATTTATTTATTTATTTATTTATTTATTTATTTATTTATTTATTTATTTTTGGCTGTGTTGGGTCTTCGTTGCTGCGTGCGGGCTTTCTCTAGTTGCAGCAAGTGGAGCCTACTCTTTGTGGTGCGCAGGCATCTCATTGGGGTGGCTTCTCTTATTGCTGAGCGTGGGCTCTAGGCATGTGGGCTTCAGTAGGTGTGGCACGCAGGCTCAGTAGTTGTGGCCCATGGGGTCTAGAGTGCAGACTCAGTAGTTGTGGCACACGGGCTTAGTTGCTGTGCAGCATGTGAGATCTTCCCAGACCAGGGCTTGCACCCGTGTCCCCTGCATTGGCAGATGGATTCTTAACACTGCGCCACCAAGGAAGTCCCTTCTGCCCATTTTTTGATTGGGTTATTTGTTTTTTTGATATTGAGTTGTATGAGCTGTTTATATACAACTTCCTTTTTAAGACTAAATAATACTTCTTTTGTATACAGTCATCCCTTGGTGTCCACAGGAGATTGGTTCTAGAGCCTCCCAGGGATACCAAAATCTGGTTATGCTCAAATCCCTTAAATAAAATGGTGTAGTATTTGCATGTAACCTACGCACATTCTTCCATATCCTTTAAATCATCTATAGATTACCTATAATACCTAATGCATTGTAAATGCTATGCAAATAGTTGCCAGTGCATGGCAAATTCTAGTTTTAGTTTTTTTTGAACTTTCTGGAATTTTTTTTTCAAATATTTTTGATCCAAGGTTGATTGAATCCACAGATTCAGAACCTATAGATATGGAAGGCCAACTGTATATACCACATTTTGTTTATCCATTCATCTGTTGTTGGACACTTGGGTTGCTTCTACCTTTTGGCTGTTGTGAATAGTGCTGCTATGAACATGGGGGTACAAATATCTTTTGGAGTCTTTGCTTTTAGTTCTTTGGAAGTATACACAGAAGTGGAATTGCTGGATAATATGGTAATTATATGTTTTATTTTTTGAGGTTGCTACATCATTGTACATTCCCACCATCAATGCACAAGGGTTCCAGTTTCTCCACATCCTTGCCAACACTTGTTATTGTCTGTGAGTGTTTGTGTGTGTTTTACAAAACCTTATGGGTTTGAAGTGGTATCTCATTGATTTGCATTTTCCTAATGATTAGTGGTGTTGAACCTCTTTTCATGTGCTTATTGGCTATTTGTATATCTTCTTTGGAGAAATATCCTTTGCTCATGTATTTATTTTCGTCATTGTAGAGTTGTAGGAGTTCTTTATATATTTTGAGTATTAATCCCTTATCAGATGTATAATTTGCAAATATTTCCTCCAATAGGTTGTCTTTTCACTGTGCTGATAGTGTCCTTTTACACACAAAAGTTTTTAATTTCGATGTAGACCAATGTATTATTTTTTTTCTTACTTGTGCTTTTGGTGTCACATCCAAGAAATTGTTGCCAAACCCAATGTCATGAAGCTTTCTCCCTGTGTTTTCCCCGAATAGTTTTGTAGTTTTAGCTCTTGCATTTAGGTCTTTGATCCATTTTGATTTAATTTTTATTTATTATATAAGATAAAGGTTCAACTTTATTCTTTTGTATATGGTTATGTTTGGATATTTTATAGTGAATTTTTGTTAGTTTATATAGGTTTATAATGGTATTATGATTATATTAAGGAATTTTTATCTAGCATTATAGGGATTTGCTCAGAATGACATGGTGGAGGAGGATAAGTGAGTGAGTCCACAGGTGAAACAGGATTTTGTAATATGTTTCAAAATTTCCAAAATAAAAAGTTAAAAGAAGAGTTGGGGACTTCCCTGGCGGCACAGTGGATAAGCTTCCACCTGCCAATGCAGGGGACACAAGTTCGATCCCTGGTCCAGGAGATCCCACATGCCACAGAGCAACTAAGCCTGTGCTCCACAACTACTGAGCCTGCACTCTAGAGCCCATGTGCCATAACTACCGAGCCCGCGCTCCACGACTGCTGAAGCCTGTGTGCCTAGAGCCCATGCTCCACAACGAGAGAAGCCACCGCAAGGAGAAGCCCATGCACCACAACGAAGAGTAGCCCCTGCTCACCGCAACTAGAGAAAACCCGCTCAGCAACTGAAGACCCAACGCAGCCAAAAATAAATAAAATTAAAAAAAAAAAAAAAAGAGTTGGTAGATCTTTAAAAAAAAGAGTTGGTAGACCAGGAGAATGGTGTTTAGAAACCCAGACACAAAGTTTCTGTAAATAGCCAGTGGATAACTTTGTTCGATGGTATAGCGAGGTAACCAGAGTAAAGACAAAACATGCCATTGATTTCAGCAGCTACTTCCTTGACGTTAGATACAGCAGTTTTAATAGTGTTTGGACTAAAACCTGATAGCAAAATTTTGAGAAATGCTTGGAAGATAGGAACATGGAGAAAGCAGGGTGTGTTCACTGTTGATAGGAAGAAAAGCTATTTCTAATAAATCTAAAAGATTATAAATCTATGATTTAAAAAATACAAAAGAAAAGTATGAAGTCAAATTTCAAAGGCCCTGTCCCTTTTTCTTCCGTTTCTTCTCACTCACCCCCTCGTTTCAGTCTGTAGTTTACTCTTGAGACTTGTGGCTACAGAATGAATGGCACCCTGGGCAGGAGAGAGGTTAGTGAGAGGGAGACTCAAACATGCCTTTGCCTGAGAAGAGCTAGTGGAAGGAAAGAAAAAATGAAGATGGAACTGGGGAGGACTAGTGGAATAAAGCCCAGAGAAGATAAAGGGAAGGAGGGACTCAGTGGCCAAGTTGGAGAAAAGAACAGAGGCACTAATTTCTTTGAGTCAACAGGAAAGGAAATGACTTCACTTTTCTCTCTGAAGTAGTAGACCGAGTTCCCTGCTGAGAGTGATTGAAGTTTGGATAGGGTTGATGGCATCTCTTGGTGTAACCAGTAACCACAAGAATGAGCAAAAGAATGTCAGCGTTGAGGACCCAGCTCAGGCCCAACCGTGTCCGAAATGACTTTTTCATTGAGGAATGCCATCGTACAGGGGGACGTGCCATCTCATTGATTTCCAAGGATGACTCAGTTCACTGGCTGGTTGACTAAGGAAGATGTTTCTTCCTTGTCCTCTCTGTGTGTAAGGTTTTTTTTTTTTTAATTAATTAATTTATTTATTTTGGCTGCACTGGGTCTTCGTTGCTGTGCGTGGAACTTTCTCTAGTTGTGGCAAGCGGGGGCTACTCTTCGTTGTGTTGCGCGGGCTTCTCATTGCAGTGGCTTCTCTTGTTGCATGCAGAGCACAGGCTCTAGGCACACAGGCTTCAGTAGTTGTGGCACGCGGGCTCAGTAGTTGTGGCTCGCGGGCTCTAGAGCGCAGTCTCAGTAGTTGTGGCGCACGGGCTTAGTTGCTCCGAGGCATGTGGGATCTTCCCGGACCAGGGCTCGAACCCGTGTCCCCTGCATTGGCAGGCAGATTCTTAACCACTGCGCCACCAGGGAAGCCCTCTGTGTGTGAGTTTACTAAATTAGGCATTTACATTTAAAAGCAATCAAGTAGGACTGCTCTTTAGTCCAGAGTACTTTAGTAGCTATGCTTGTTTTCTGTGAGCCTCTTGAGCAGGCTCTCTGGTGAAGGAAAAATTTGACAAAATGATTAAATAGAGACCTACTCTGATCATATTGTGGCGATTAAACCACTTTCACTTCCTCTTTTGAAGAAACAGGTAACAGAAAACTTATCCCTGGCCGTTAATCATGTTGCAGTGACAATCAAAAAAAAGAAAGAAAGAAAAAGAAACCCAGACACAGAGTTTCTATAAATAGTCAGTGGATAACTTTGTTATAACTTTTTTTTGCATTGACAATCTAAAATGTGGTCAGGGTAGATTCTGTTTGCTATATTTTGAATGTAAACATCATCAAGAATTAAATGCTTTTATACATTTAAAGTTTGGTATCTGTGAACCTCATGTAATATTTTGTAGAAATAGGAGTGGAAGTTATGTTACCTACTTCAGAGAATAGAATTGTCTAAATAAATATCTCAAGTTTAGTCCTTGTCAAATATTTCTCTGTAAGTATGAAATTGTTTTTCCTCACGATTTTATGTAGTAGAAATTGTTTACTGGTCACATGTAGAGGATTTTAAAAGTGAGCTTTACTTTTCCTTTTTATGTTTTTTAGGAGACCCATGTACAGTATCGTCTCAGTTGGAGTTAGAAGAAGCCTTTAGGCTTTATGAGCTAAACAAGGATTCTGAACTCTTGATTCATGGTAAAGGAGTAGTCATTTCCTACTCTTCTAGAACTACACTTCTTTAAAAACATAACCCTGTATCCTTAACCATTTAAAAACATGGTCCTGATGTCATTTTCTTAATCTGTATCCCTCATTTCTATGTAATTGTCCTTGTTCAGTAGTATCTCAAATGCTAGAGAAGACAAAATCGATCAGCTTCTTATAATCTTAGGAAATTTCTTATTTGTGTATGCCTTCTTGGGTATTAAACTGTGATCATCTCAGTGTTTTACAGCAAAGTTTTAGCATAGAATTTAAGAATTGAGAGCCCAGTAGAACCTAAATCATCCCCTTGCAGTTTTGTAATGTACGCAAATGATGATTTCCAAAGGTAAGATATCTTAAATGTCCTTTCTTTTGTTTAAGGGTTAACTGTGAAACTATTTATGTAGTAATCATAGACATTAGTGTGTTAAAGGTCAGCAAGCCTGAGAGGTGGGTAGTTGTATAGAAGGAGAGACCTAAACTCAGCCATCATGTCACTGGTACATTGTAAACCTGGGTTGTAAATCTAGGTATTCTCTTTCCAAATCTGTGTTCTTCTCATTCTGCCATGCTACCCCTCAAATTTTTTAAGTCATGTAGAATCCACTTAATATGCTTAATATAATTGCAATACATTGGCAGTATTTCACATAACATTTTTGGGAGCCTTAGGAGACTAGACCTAGGGAACTCTTTACAACTTGGAACAAACATAAATCTCCCCTCAATATAATGACTTATTTCAATACCTTGTTATTATTCCTTTGTACTTTCCTTTACAGTGTGATTTTTTTTAAAAAATAGTTTGATTTTTGTCTCCCTGCAGAATTTGACATAGTGACTCCCATGGGATTCATACTCTAATTTGTTGAGATCCTGGAAGAATGTTAGAAGTCTTCCTTTGGTCATCTCTGTCTAGAATAAAACTACAGTGAATGTTTAAAGAAATTATTTGTTTTAAGCTTTATTGCTTTTTATGCTATATCAGAGATCTGTTTTCAGAAGTTAGCTTATATTTCAACTTTTAAAAATATTCCAGGAACTGTGTTTCCCATACTCTGTGCTCAAAACCATGTCCTTTTTTGTACATCACAGACTACAAAGAGTTGACTAGATGTTCATAAATGTACGATTTCATTATATTCTATCTCTTTATAAAAATGTTTTGAATTAGCATTTTTATAAATCTATAGGTCCTAAGACAAAACTTACATTTTTGGATTTGGGTACTGTTTTTAATGTTAATTTAGTCCTAAGTTTAGTATACATCTTTAAAAAACTATAGTGGCTTATGTTTATATTTGTATACACTTTGTAATTTTAATTCTTCATCGTAGCAAATTTGTCACTACAATGAGGATTTAAGGAAATAGTTAATGATTTCTCTAATGACCAAAAAAAAAATCAATTAGTGATGTAATAAGGATTGGAATGAGTAATTTGAGCTTCTAATGCATTGTTTATGGATGTTTGCTTTCATAAGAATTTCTTTTATTATAGCCTTGTTGGTAAAATGGGTCCCTTCCAAAAATAGTACTGACCATATGTTAAGTATCTTGTGTCAAGAGAGGGTCAGGTTTAAATTTAGATCAATTTATGTGATATTTGAATTTAAAATTCTGTGTAATTTGTATGTTTTAAATATGCTGTATTAATTTTAGTTTGTTGTTTTTCAGTATTCCCTTGTGTACCAGAACGTCCTGGAATGCCCTGTCCAGGAGAAGATAGTGAGTGTTTATATACTTCATACCTTTGAATAGAGTTATTTATGATACAGTGGCACAAGAGAAATCAGAAATAGAACTTTTAATTCATTTGACTTCTTTTCCATTCTTCAGTCTAATTTAGAGTATATTAGTAAACTGCCTAAAGTCTCTACTTTTCCCAAATCGAGATGAGGCAGTTTTAATTGTTTTTAATTTTTAAAAAACATATATTTATTTATTTATTTGGTTGGTTGTGCTGGGTCTTAGTTGCGGCAGGCAGGCTCCTTAGTTGCGTCTCACCGGCTACTTAGTTGTGGCATGCAGACTCTTAGTTGCGGCATGCATGTGGGATCTGGTTCCCTGACCAGGGATTGAACCCGAGCCCCCTGCATCGGGAATGCAGAGTCTTAACCACTGTGCCACCAGGGAAGTCCCAAAATGAGGCAGTTTTTAATTACAACTTACTGACATAATTGTCTATTGTGCATTTGAAAGGAAAATTAAGTTGATTTTAAGTCCTTTCCTGTTTGTTTGTTTTTTTTAATTAATTTTATTTATTTTTGGCTGCGTTGGGTCTTTGTTGCTGTGCTCAGGCTTTTCTCTAGTTGCAGCGAGCGGGGGCTACTCTTCATTGTGGTGCGTGGGCTTCTCATTGCGGTGGCTTCTCTTGTTGCAGAGCATGGGCTCTAGGCGCATGGGCTTCAGTAGTTGTGGCACGTGGGCTCAGTATTTGTGGCTCACGGGCTCTAGAGCACAGTTTCAGTAGTTGTGGCGCACGGGCTTAGTTGCTCCGCGGTATGTGGGATCTTCCCGGACCAGGGATCAAACCCGTGTCCCCTGCATTGGCAGACGGATTCTTAACCACTGTGCCACCAGAGAAGTCCCCATTTCCTGTTTTTTAATTTTGGAAATTTTCAAACCTATGGAGAAGTTGAAAAAACATAGAAACATTGAAAACAAAGATACCCATATATCTTTACCAAGATTCACCAATTATTAACATTTTCTATGTTTGCTTTATCTCTGTATCTGTGCACACACATGCATACATGTATATACATAACAAACACTTGTTTTATTTTTATTTATTTTTTTGTGTACCCTTTGAGAGTAAGCTGACATGACACTTCACCTCTGAATACTTTAGCACGCATCCTTAAGAATTGTTATGAAACTTTCTTTTGAATGTCTAAGCTAGTGGTTAACATTAATGAGATGAATTGAAAGAGGCAACTATTTGGTCTGATGGAATTTGAAAAAGTTTATATGTATATATTCATATATATAAATACATATGTGTATATGTATATATATTTGATATATACCATATATATACCAAATTTGAATTTGATGTATGGTATAATTTATAGGTTGTAGATATTAGGCAACTCATTTTTATTTGTGGTTTCTGCACATATCCATGACTTTAGAAGAAATAGTAGTAAATGTTTTGCTTTGTATTAAGTGAAATAGCTCTAAACTTTTAATTCTGTAACTCTTCATGCAACTTGGTGAAAAGGAAAAATTAAAGAACTGGGTGTTTGTATATAGAGTTGAGTGAGGGCTATGTGCTTTAGAGGAAGGTGGGGAAACATAAGGAGTGGGTAGGCCTCTGAAGCAATAGTGAAAAATTTAGGTTTCGATTCAGCTAGGAGTATTTCATTGGGTTTCCAGTGGCAGATGGATTACAGCCAGTGCGGGCTGCCTTCACAGAGGTGTTGGAGAAGCAGCTCTCCTTTGTCCAGGCCAGAGTTTTCAAAGACTTGCCATTATAGCGAATCTTGGTTGCAGAGTCCTATCTGCAAATCTATTATGGGTCTGTAGCACACTTCCCAGATAAAATGTCTTTTCCTACCTTTTCACTGTATTTCATGCCCACTTTCCCACTTTAAAATTTGCTGGTGGGGAGTTTTACACACTCCTCTCCTCTCCTCTAGTTTAGTAATAATTAATATTACTAAACTAGAGCATGGAGGAAAATTGATAACCATTAAAGTGATCTCTTGGCTCTTTTAATTCCTAGGCAACATTAACATGTTTAAATTTAAGATATATCAAGTTGTAGTTCATGAAAGTTTCTGAAATAAGATGTTCTTTTAGGTTAAGATATTAACAAACTTTCTGCTTTGGTTGCTCCTAGCAGAATAAATAATTAAAAATAAAAGCATATATATTTCAGGTTCTGTATTATGCTATCTCAGGATTTCTAATTCAGAGTATTTCACCTGTTTCTTTCTATCTTAATTTTAAATAGTAGACCCAGTGCTACGTTTGCTTTAGAATGAGTTTAGAGGGAATTCCCTGGTGGTCCAGTGGTTAGGACTCTGTGCTTCCACTGCAGGGGGCATGGGTTCGATCCCTGGTCAGGGAGCTAAGATCCCGCAAGCCACGCGGCACAGCCAAAAAAATAAAATGAGTTTAGAAACCTAATGGAATTTCCACAGTGATTACTATTACTGTGGGATGACTAATAGACAATCTATATAATAGTGATTGACTTACCCAAAATTACACCGGTGGACTTGATTTGATCTCATGAAACCTCTTTGTTTAGGGAGTGTATTTAGAATAGTTAAAGATATAAAACAATATAAAAACCATTGCATAAAAGGTTGTTGCAAAGAGAATATTCTTGTGGTTACAAAATGTCCCTTATACGGTATTTACAAAAATGTACCTTTACAAAGAAGAAAACTAGCCATCACTGCCTTTAACAGAGTGATTGAACACGTAGTGGGAGTCAACAATCTCACATTTGTATATTTCTTGATGAGATGCAGTAAGAAATATACATCACCTGTGTATTATTATTATTATTATTATTTTTAATTTTATAGCTACTTTTATTTTTATTTATTTATTTATTTTTGGCTGTGCTGGGTCTTCGGTTCGTGCGAGGGCTTTCTCTAGTTGCGGCAAGTGGGGGCCACTCTTCATCGCGGTGCGGGGACCGCTCTTCATCGCGGCGCGCGGGCCTCTCACTATCGCGGCCCCTCCCGTTGCGGGGCACAGGCTCCAGACGCGCAGGCTCAGCAGTTGTGGCTCACGGGCCCAGCCGCTCCGCGGCACGTGGGATCTTCCCAGACCAGGGCTCGAACCCGTGTCCCCTGCATTAGCAGGCAGATTCTCAACCACTGCGCCACCAGGGAAGCCCACCTGTGTATTATTTTTGCCAAATTATTTAATACTTTTTATCTGGGAATCCTTTTTTTTATCTGGGAAGTGTGTTACAAATCCATAATAGATTTGAGTCTAATGAGGAAACAGACAAATCCAGAATGTTGGTCATGATATAAGACATCTTCCTAGACTCTTTCAACATCATGAAAAGCAAACAACAACAAATAAGATAGAGTGAATGTTTTAGCATACATTAAAGAGACAAAAAATGTATAGTAATGAAATTTAGTGCCTGAATCTTGATTGGATCCTGGAGAGAAAAAGAAAACTATGAAAGACACTTTTCAAGCAAATAGGGAAATTAGCAGATGAAGTGTATATTAGGTGATATTTAATTAATGTTAATTTTCTAAGACACAATAATGGTATTGTGGTTAAATAGAATTAGGGGGAGTGTCCTTAATCTCAGGCAATGGTTACTTAGGTATTTAAGGGTGAAGTGTTATGATGTCTGCAATTTATTTGTAAATGATTCAGAAAAAAAAGTGTATGTGTAAATAGAGAAGAAAGCAAATGTGGCAAAATTATAGTAATAGATAAATGTAGGTGAAGGATGGAGATGTTTATTGTTCTATTCTTTCAACTTTTCTGTGGGCTTAAAATTTTTTCAAAATTAAAAGTTAGGGGTCAATTAAAAAACAGAAAAGCCCAGTCTCTTGATGACTGTTTTATTTTTTCACTTTCAGATTTTTATCAATATGTATTTTTTTCCTGAAATGAATATCATGAAAAAAATCACAGACAATTATAAAATGACTTTATATTCACACTTGCCCTTTTTTTTTCTTCTTTTTTTTTTTAAACTTTTAATCTCTCTTCAGAATCCATCTATCGCCGAGGTGCTCGCCGCTGGAGAAAGCTTTATTGTGCAAATGGCCACACTTTTCAAGCCAAACGTTTCAACAGGGTAAACCTTAGTTTGCTGAATATTGATAATTTGAGAAATCTGGGTTTTTCCTCTCTACTGTTATTCCTTTCTAAAGGAGTAAGTAGGGTGACCTAAAATTCCCAGTTTGCCTGGGATAGTACATCTGTTATCTTCAGGTAATTTTTAATATCATCTCCTTTGACTCATAAAAATGTTCCAGCTTGGATGATTAGTTATATGGTTACCCTAGCTGTAAGAAAGTTGGATGTTTTTTAATATAATTCAAGACAGCCAGAAAATAAGCAAGGTTTATTTTGCAAACCATTTACTGTTGTAAATTTTTTTTAGTTTTCCCTGTTTTAGAAAATGATAATTGCAGACATTTATCTAGCTTTTAGTATGTACCAGGCACTTTGCTGAATGCTTGCCGTATAGTGACTCATTTAATCCCTGCCACAACCTTGTGAGAGAGGTACTACATATTTCCATTTTATAGATGGAGAAACTGAGGTGCAGGATGCTTAGATAACTTGCCCAAGATGACACGGCTAGTAAGTGGCAGAGCCAACGTTTGAGATCAGTCTGTCTCCAGAAGTCCATGTTTTTAACTACTCTTGATAACTACAGTCATCCATTTCCATTCTAAAACTCATGCTATGTTCTCAATTCGTTAATGTAATAGAAGCCACCGCCCGAGGTTCCCAAATTCCTGTTCCCAGTAGCACTGATATTTAAAAAGCTTTGAAGTGAGAAGTCACTTTAGGTGTTGCTCTTTAAGAGAGCAGTGGTGACCTACATGGGAAGGAAATCCGAAAAAGAGAGGATATGTGTATATGCATAGCTGATTCATTTTGCTGTACAGTAGAAACTAACACAACATTGTAAAGCAACTATACTCCAATAAAAATTAATTAAAAAAAAAAAGAGCAGGGCTTCGGTTTGACCTCTGAACAGACTGATAGGTTTATGTTTGCTTGGGAGTCCTTGCACAGCTTTTTCTGCCACGTGTTTTTCAAGTTTAATTCACTTTTCCTATTGTCCTTACTCTGAACTTAATTAGGTGAAGACTGAAAATTCGTGGACTTAGGAAACAACATGGTTGCAAATTTCAGTCTCTTTAAAACAAGCTCTCCTTTCTGTTTATTTTCCCATGACCATCATAGCTTTGGAAAAGTTATGTATGGTGAAGGGAATTGAGTTGGAGAAGAAAGCCACTTACTTTCACTATTTCATGAGCAAACTGTTGGGAAATGATTATGACCTTTTTTTTGTTAATAAAATATTGTTGAATTACTTTCTCCAGCGTGCTCATTGTGCCATCTGCACTGACCGAATATGGGGGCTTGGACGTCAGGGATATAAGTGCATCAACTGCAAACTCCTGGTTCATAAGAAGTGCCACAAACTTGTAACAATTGAATGTGGGCGGCATTCTTTGCCACCGGTAAGACACTGTTGTCTAATTTTTTTTTATAGAGCATTTTTGATAACACTGCTAGAACAGAAGGCTAAAATAGGGGGGTGTTAAGGAATCACAGCTCAACAGTGTTGTTACAGAATGTGGGTAGGAATACTTTAGGAGTCCAGTTAACATGTGAATTTTGGAATTGTTATTACAAATTTGTTTGTAGGACATGGTTAACTTCTTTGTTTGACCTGCTACAAAATGATTTGGTGTAAATTAGGAAAATGTAAGGAGAACCATTTAAAAGATATTTTTCTCTTCTTTAAGCTAAACTCTTTAGTTTATAGCGCCCATTATTCTAGCATCTGTACTAGGCAGAGATCAGGTGAGAAGAGTCAGTCATGTTTGCTATGTAAAGTGTGAGATTACTGGTGAGTTTTTGCATTTAAAATTTTTATTTTTCACTTTCTATTTTAAATATGAAATTAAAACAAGTTCATTATAGAAAAAATAGAGAATAAAAATGAATAAAGAAAAATTAAACAAAAACCCCCATGAAATCTACCATCTAAAGCTAATTGTCATTTAGTGTATATTCTTCCAGAAGTATGCAAATTTATATGCATAAACATTTAAAATTTTTCTATAAAGTATAATGAACTTCCATATACCAGTCATCCAGCTCCAACAGTTATCACCTCACGACCAATCTCGTTTCATCTATACCCCACCCATTTAACCTGCCCTCATCCTATATTGTTTTGAAACAAGTTCCAGACGTATTTCAGTATGTACCTCTAAAAGATAAGGAATGTTTTTTTAAAACTAGCTAAAAAATAAATTCCTTATATCAAATATCCATCCAGGCAATGTTCAAAATTTCAGTTGTCACATAAATGTTGTAATTTTGTTTTCATAATTTTCATTGTGATGAATCAGGATCTAAATGAAGTTCATATTTGCAATTGATTGATCATATTTACAGTTGATTGATATGTCTTAGATATTTTTAAGTTTACTGATTCTTCATCTCTCTCTCTCTTTTCCCTTACAATTTAATTATAGAAGAAACTGTGTTGTCATTTAAAGTGATTCAGAATTTTTCTCTTTGCTTCTCCATGGTTATGTTTAAAATGTTCCCCTGTCCTCTTTATTTTCTGTATATTATAGTTGAATGTAGAGGTCTGATTAGATTCTGGTTTTTGTTTTTTTGTGGGTTGTTTTGAGACTATTTCATAGAAGGTGGTGTGTTTATCTATCAGAAGGCATACAATGTTTGGTTATGTCTCGTTCTTTTACATACTTTTTAACAAAAGTGAGGTCGTATGTGTACTATTTTCTAACCCATTTTTCTCACTGAACAATAGATTTTGGTCATCTTTCTATATCTATATCTTCATCATTTTTAGCAAAGTATTTTATATGTCTATACCATAATTTATTTAATCTGTTCCCCATGATTGAACATTTTAGTTGTTTTCTAAATTTTCCTATGAGGAAAATTATAATGAATTTCCTGGTAAATAAATCTTTTTATTTCCTTAAGGATTCAGAAGTAGAATTACTGGTTTAAAGGATATGTGTTTTTAAAAAGATCTGGGTTCGTCTTTCTAAGTTATCTTTTAGAATGATTATACCATGTTTATTCGTAGTAACTTCTTTGGACATTGTGGAAGTAGGTTATTACTGGTGGCTTGTTGGTAGTAGAATTATTTAGCCAGTTCATGTAAGTTTACAAATGGGTTTATAGTTAGGGAGGTAAAAAGCCAATTTTAAGGAACAGCAAAAGGCAAAAAATTGTGAACATAATTTATCCAGGTTACTGTTGATATTCTTGAGTATTCTTAGGCAATGGAATGACTTGTGTGAGTTCATAAATGTAGAAGGAAAGAGGGCAGTGTTAGTGATTATATTGATATTTTAGGATGGTGCTAAACACCTTGAAAAACCCATGAGCTTATTTTTAAGGCAGCCTTAAAAGTATAACTCTATAACTAATGCTGCTTCTCAGGTTTACTCTTTCTTGCTGGTATTCATTAAACTTTGGTCCAAAATTAATGAATAAGTAAGATTTTGGTTTGAATTAGCATTGTTCCTGAGGTTATTGGCAGTTAGTTTCTTGGAGGTATTTCTTTTCCTTTTTTGGGTCACTGACCCCTTTGAGAATCTTCAGAAAAATGGGAAACCCATAAAATTTTACATATAATTTCAAGAAGTTTATAGACATCTTGAAGTCTATTTCTGGACATCAGCTAAGTAACTCTATACTAAGACTCCTTTTGCCAAAGACTTAAAGTGAGTATGTGGAGCTCAAAGGAAGAATAGGTGGTATAGAGGAGAAATAAATCAGAGTATATAGGAGTTTAATTTGATTTCTAATTGATAGTCTGAAATTAGTTTTGTGTTTTTTCTGTGATCTGTAAAATGTGATAACGTTATGTCATTCGTAGGAATGTTGTATGGTTTCACATATAATAAAATTTAAAATAAATTATATATAGTAATGTAATTCTCACTTATTAAGTTATATTCTTTCAAATTTAAATTTTAATATGCTGTGTCTCATCGAAACGATGTTGTTTCTGGATTTATAGAGGTATTGGGATTTAAAAAGATTGCACTAAGTTACTGTATCTTTGGAAATGATTTGTAGGAACCAATGATGCCCATGGACCAGTCATCCATGCACTCAGACCATGCACAGACAGGTAAGAATGACACTGGCACAAACCATTGCTCATTAACAAAGTGTCATTTAAAGACTTCTTTATGTGAATCTTATACCTAAATTTAAAGACATTTATATTCTTCCCAAATAAAAGCTAGGTAACCATATTTTGTTAACATCAGTTGCAGTATTTAACATATGTTTGGCATTTTAAAAAGACAACTATGTAAACTACAACAAATGGCTATTTTCTTTAATTCAGATAAATTTCTTTTGAGACCCCTTTATATTCAGCAAACCTACTTTTTTTCAATAATGAAAACATATACTGATTTTGTGGACCGTATTGACTATATTCAAGTGACCTGTTTTTATTAAAAACTCTATTATGAGATGAAGAAATGATAAAGATACAGAGATGCTGTATAGACAATTCAAAAAAGATCGTGTGAGTTCAAATGTCTAAAAAAAAAACCAAATGTCTAGTAGATACAAAACCTTAAATATGTCTCTGGGAAATTTGGAGAGCAGTTAAATGGGACAGAGCAGCCTGATCTGGGATGAATCAAGAAAAAGAAAACAAGGGAGTTTTTCTGGAAGGAGAGAATGTAGTATCTTGTTCATGGAAGAAGCTGGTTGTATGAAATGTAGGCCTTTTTTTTTTTTTTTTTGACCCAAGTAGCTTTAAGGAATAGAAGCCTGGGGTCCAATCGAGTCCAAACTAGAGACCCTCTATCTCTATGCCTCAGTCATACTAATATAATTAAATAGGGTTTATAGTGTCACCCTTTTGGAAGGAATTGATTAATTTGTAAAGAAGAGAAATATTTTTTTAAATAGCAAAAGTATTTGTTAAAATCAGTACTTGGCTATTGATTGGTTCCTCCTCTGTTTACCATCATTAAAGATTAGAATTTAACTGGTATTTATGTATAATTTGTTATTAGTAGGACAGATACTCAATTTTAAATGATGAACACTTATTCAGAAATAAAAACTAAGAAAAATCAAATCAAGAGAAAATTTTAAGTGTAACTCAGTTAATGTATACTATGTTTTTCTCTTTTTTTTTTTTAATGTTTGGGATTGGTTTTTTAGTAATTCCATATAATCCTTCAAGTCATGAGAGTTTGGACCAAGTTGGTGAAGAAAAGGAGGTAAGATAATTAATTAGTCTTATGGTACATTATGTCATCAACTTTTTAATGTGACAGTTTAAAAATATGACAAATTGACTTGCTTCAATTTTAGATCATAATTTTGTAGGGATGATTTTTAGTGATTCTAGAGTTTTATTCTGAGTTAATTCAATAATTAAATTGCTAAAATCATTTAAATTAAGAAATAATCTGGCGGGATAACTTATATTCATTTTAAGATAGCATAATCTAAAAATTATAATGTATTTAAGAATGGCATTTAGAATACTTGGTAGTATTGTTTAAAATATAGATCCTTCCATTTTATGGGCTAATTGTTTATTTAAAATATAAATGATTAAGCATCTTAACTGCCCATTTTTTTCTGACTATTAAACATTTTATCAGCTTTTAAAACAGTTTAATTAAAACGATAACCAATTTTTTGAAAAAAGCTTATAGTAAAAAAGATTTATCATGCCTCACACCTTCCACTCTCACTTTGACTTCTGAGAGGCAACCCCTTTTAATCATTTCTAGTTGTGTCCACAATGTTTATACCTCTCTTTTTCAATTTTTCAACTTTATATATTTCTATCCATGAAAGGTTTAAACTAGTATACTACCCCCCCCTTCCCCGGCCTTTTCTCTTCTCTTTCCAATGTTTGATAGGTGTATTATATTTTACTCTGGGTAACCTTTTTATTATGGAAAATTTCAAACATCAATAAAAGTAAGCAGAATACTATTCCAAGCTCCTGTGTCCATTACCCAGTTAAAACAATTGTCCGTACATGTTTTGTCTACCAGCTTCCCTCACTCCTGTACTGTTTTGAAGCACATCTGTTGGTTACCTATTTAATCTCCTATCTCAGTTTCTTATTCCATCGATTTAGTCAATACCTTGACTCTCCTTTACCCATCCTTTCTCTTTCTTCCAGCTTTCCTCTTTTAGCTACATACTTACTTTTATGCTGCCAAGGTTATTAACATTCATAATCTGTCCTGCAAGTGTAACCACATCTTTCATATTTTGTTCATTGGTTGACAATGAGTCATCCAAAGGAGGAAATTCTTAATAATAAGGAACAAATTCTCTGTTCTTCTGGCACCATGAGTTGGTAAAGTTTCCTTTTGTTTGATCCTTGATGTTATTTTATAGCTCTTTGTTCTTTTTTGGAATTTCTCGTTGCCTTAAATATTATTTATTGGTTTGGTTGTTTACCAAAGACTCATTTGGTTTTATTTTCAAGACTTTTAATACATTTAAAAATTGAAGAATAATATACAGCAAAGTGCACAAATCATGAGTATATATCTGGGTCAATTTTCACAGAGTGGACACTACATAATGACCACCCAGATGAATAAGTAGGACCTACTACACATCCCAGGGGCCCACCTTGTGCCTTCTCCCAGTCACTGACATTCCCTCCTCCCTTCAAGTAACCACAGTCTTAACACCACAGATTAGTTCTGCTCTTTTCCCCAAGCTTTTTATAAATGGAGTCACACAGTATCTTTTGTGTCTGGCTTCTTTTGTTCAGTATTGTGTTTGTGAGGTTCAGCCATGTTTTATATAGCAGTATATCATTTATTTTCACTGTTGTTTCAATTTATCTATTCTGTTGACTTCCCCCCCTGGATTGGGATTATTATGATATGCTGCTATGAACATTCTTGTAAATGTAGTTTGGTGCACATATTTAAGCATTTCTGTTAGGTACATAACTAGGAGTGGAATTCCTGAGTCTTGTGTACATTAGTAAATAATGCCAAGCAGTTTCCCAAAGTACTTGTAGCAATTTATACTTTCACCAACAATGTGTGAGAGTTTGATTTGTTCCACATCCTTATCAACACGTTGTATAGTGTGTCTTTTAAGTTTTAGCCAACCTGTTGAAGGTTGTAGTTTTTATGTGCATTTCCCTGCTGCATACCTTTTCATGTATTTATTGAACATTTGGATATAATTTTTAGTTAAGTGTCTGTTTATATCTCTTTAAAAAAAGTGAGTGGTCTGCCTTTGTTGTAACGATTTGTAGGAGTTTTTGGTATGTTCTCAACATTAAGCTTTTATCAGTTATATATTGCAAATAGATTCTGCCACTCAATAGCTTGTATTTTCACTCTGTTAATGGTATCATTGATGAACAGATGTTCTTGATTTTTTTCTTTTTAACATCTTTATTGTAGTAAAATTGCTTTACAGTGTTGTGTTAGTTTCTGCTGTGTAACAAAGTGATTCAGCTATATGCATACATATGTCCCCATATCCCCTCCCTCTTGAGCCTCCCTCCCACCCTCCCTATCCCACCCCTCTAGGTGGTCACAAAGCACCGAGCTGATCTCCCTGTGCTATGCGGCTGCTTCCCACTAGCTATCTATTTTACGTTTGGTAGTGTCTATATGTCAATGCCACTCTCTCACTTCGTCCCAGCTTACCCTTCCCCCTCCCCATGTCCTCAAGTCCATTCTCTACGTCTGCGTCTTTATTCCTGTCCTGCCCCTAGGTTCATCAGAACCATTTTTTTTTAGATTCCATATATATGTGTTAGCATATGGTATTTGTTTTTCTCTTTCTGACTTACTTTACTCTGTATGACAGACTCTAGGTCCATCCACCTCACTACAAATAACTCAATTTCATTTCTTTTTATGGCTGAGTAATATTCCATTGTATATATGTGCCACATCTTCTTTATCCATTTATCTGTCGATGGACACTTAGGTTGCATCCATGACCTGGCTATTGTAAATAGTGCTGCAATGAACATTGTGGAACATGACTTTTTTTGAATTATGGTTTTCTCAGGGTATATGCCCAGTAGTGGGATTGCTGGGTCATATGGTAGTTCTATTTTTAGTTTTTTAAGGAACCTCCACACTGTTCTCCATAGTGGCTGTATCAGTTTACATTCCCACCAGCAGTGCAAGAGGGTTCCCTTTCTCCACACCCTCTCCAACATTTATTGTTTGTAGATTTTTTGATGATGGCCATTCTGACTGGTGTGAGGTGATACCTAATTGTAGTTTTGATTTGCATTTCTCTAATGATTAGTGATGTTGAGCATTCTTTCATGTGTTTGTTGGCAATCTGTATATTTTCTTTGGAGAAATGTCTGTTTAAGTCTTCTGCCCATTTTTGGATTGGGTTGTTTGTTTTTTTGATATTGAGCTGCATGAGCTGCTTGTATATTTTGGAGATTAATCCTTTGTCAGTTGCTTCGTTTGCAAATATTTTCTCCCATTCTGAGGGCTGTCTACATGTGTCTGTTCTTTTTTGGGTAGAGATTTTGGGGCCTGTTTAAGAAATCTCTGTCTTTTCCAAGATTATTGAAGACATTGAAAAGACTATACTTTCCTCCATTATTCTGCAGAGGTATCTTTTCATCAATTATATGCCCATTACATGGTCTATTTCTGGATTCTTTTTTATTTTCCATCATTTATTTATTCTTATGCTGATATCATGCTGTCATTATTATTATAGGTTTATAATAAGTCTTTTATATCTAGTAAAGTTCTACTTTGTTCTGGGAATTATCTTGGCTACTCTTATTAGCTTTTTGAATTTCCATGTAA
Organism: Balaenoptera musculus; assembly: GCF_009873245.2. Taxonomy (NCBI): domain Eukaryota; kingdom Metazoa; phylum Chordata; class Mammalia; order Artiodactyla; family Balaenopteridae; genus Balaenoptera; species Balaenoptera musculus. The sequence goes on from NC_045788.1 coordinate 48,405,693, forward strand.
ATTTTAGAATTAGCTCACTAGTTTCCATAGAATCAAGGAAATAAACCAAACCTGTTGATCAATTTCAGGAAAAGTGATATCTACAATATTAAGTCCTCGGTCCATGAACATGACTTGTTCTTCCATTGACTTAGGTCTTCTTTCATTTCTGTCAGTGTTTTATAGTTTTCAAAGTTCTTGCACTAGAGGTATTGGAGGTAAATGGTATTCTTTTAAAATTTAATTGTCTGTTTAATATTGTTATATGGAAACAAGGTTTTTTCCCTAAATTGCCTTGTATCCTGAGACCTTGCTAAATTCACTTATTAATTCTAATAGCTATCTAAAGATACTCTTAGATTTTCTACATATATGATCATCTTATCTTGAATAACAGTTTCATTTCTTCCTTTTCCAATCTTATAGATTTTATTCAGTTTTCTTACCTTATTGAGTTAGCAAGGACCTCTATAAATGGCCAAAATGATGTTGAAAAGAAGTGACAATCAGATATTATTGTCTTGTTCTGCATCTCAGAGGGAAATCTTCCAATATCTTATCATTAAGTTTGATGCTTGCTATAGGTTTTTATTCTGTAGATACCCGTATCAGAATGAGGGAGTTTGTCTCTATTCCTAGTTTGCTAAGATTTTTGTTTTCATCTTGAAAAGATGTTGAATTTTATCAACAACATTTTATGGCATTTGTGGAGTTGATCATGTGTAAATTTCAGTAAATTTCTTTCTTTTTTTTTTTTTTTAAATAAATTTATTTATTTATTTATTTTGGCCGTGTTGGGTCTTTGTTGCTGCGCGCGGGCTTTCTCTGGTTGCGGCAGGCGGGGGCTACTCTTCGTTGCTGTGCGCGAGCTTCTCATTGCAGTGGCTTCTCTTATTGTGGAGCATGGGCTCTAGGTGCGTGGGCTTCAGTAGTTGTGGTGCACGGCCTTAGTTGCTCCGCGGCATGTGGGATCTTCCCCGACCAGGGCTCGAACCTGTATCTCCTGCATTGGCAGGTGGATTCTTAACCACTTGCGCCACCAGGGAAGCCCAATTTCAGTAAATTTCAAATGTCAAGCCTGTTTTTCATTTCTGGAATAAACTACCTGTGTCATGATGTATAATTCTCTTTGTATATTGGTAGATCTGATTCGCCAATATTTATTTTAGATTTTTGAAAAAATTATTAACAAGAATCATTGACCTGTAATTTTCCCTTTTTGTATTGGATTGTGAAGTTTTAGTATCAAAATAATACTGGGCTCATAAAATGATTTTGGAATTTTTCCTATTCCCAAGGAGAATTCTTATAAGATTGACATTATTTCTTTCTTACATTTTTGGAAGAATTCACCAGAAAAGCACTCTGGGCCTGGAGGGCTTTTTTGGTTTGTTTTTTTTGTTTGTTTGTTTCGTGGGAAGGATTTCATTCTAGGTTCTATTTCTGAATAGATCTAGGGCAATTTAACTTCTCTGTTTCCTCTTGTGTTATTCCTTGGAATTTGTCTAACCTAAATTTTCAAATTTATTGACACAAAGTTGTTAATTGCTGAGAGTATGAAATGATATCCTTTTTTACTCCTGATAAAAAGTTACTGTGCGTTCCCTTTTTCTTCATCAGTTTTGCCAAGGAGATGTCAATTTATTAGTCTTTTTGAAGAACTAACTTTTGACTCTTCTTTGTTGAATGCTTATATCCTATTCTATTGCATTGATTTCTCTTCTCATTATTTCCTTATGCTTTTTTGTCATTCACTGTTTTTTTGTTTGTTTGTTTTGTTTATTTACTTATTTATGGCTGTGTTGGGTCTTCGTTTCTGTGCAAGGGCTTTCTCTAGTTGTGGCAAGCGGGGGCCACTCTTCATCGCGGTGCACGGGCCACTCATTATCGCGGCCTCTCTTGTTGCGGAGCACAGGCTCCAGACGCGCAGGCTCAGTAATTGTGGCTCACGGGCCTAGCCGCTCCGTGGCATGTGGGATCTTCCCAGACCAGGGCTCGAACCCGCGTCCCCTGCGTTGGCAGGCAGATTCTCAACCACTGCGCCACCAGGGAAGCCATCATTCACTGTTTTTAATACATTCTTTTTTTAATATTTTTTTTCCATTATGGTTTATCACAGGATATTGAATATAGTTCCCTGTGCTATACATTAGGGCCTTGTTGTTTATCCATTCTAAGTGTAATAGTTTGCATCTGCTAATCCCAAATTCCCAGTCCATCCCTCCCTCACCCCCCCTTCCACCCCCAGCAAACACAAATCGGTTCTCTATGTCTATGAGTCTGTTTCTGTTTTGTAGATAGGTTCATTTATGCCATATTTTAGATTCCACATATAAGTGATATCATATGGAATTTGTCTTTCGCTTTCTGACTTACTTAGTATGATAATCTCTAGTTGCATCCATGTTGCTGCAAATGGCATTATTTCATTCTCTTTTTTTTTTATGGCTGGGTAGTATTCTATGGTATATATGTACCACATCTTCTTTATTCATTCACCTGTTGATGGACATTTAGGTTGTTTCCATGTTTTGGCTATTGTGAACAGTGCTGCTATGAACATAGTGGTGCATGTATCTTTTTGAATTATAGTTTTGTCCAGTTTTGTCTTTTTGAATTATAGGTTTGGTATATTCCTAGGAGTGGGACTGCTGGATTATATGGTAATTCTATTTTTAGTTTTCTGAGGAACTTCCATACAGTTTTCCTAGTGGCTGTACCAACTTACATTCCCACCAACAGTGTAGGACAGTTCCATTTTCTCCACACCCTCTCCAGCATTTGTTGTTTGTAGACTTTTTAATGATGGCCATTCTGACTGGTGTGAGGTGGTATTTCATTGTGGTTTTGAATTGCATTTCTCTAATAATTAGTGATGTTGAGCATCTTTTCATTTGCCTACTGGCCATCTGTGTCATTCACTTTTAAATATATCTTAATCTGTATTATGATTTCTTCTTTGATCCATGTATTATTTTAAAGTATTGATATACTAATTAATTTTCAAATATGTGGGAATTTTTTTTTTATTGTATTGAATAGATTAATTCTGCTGCAGGTCAGAGAATGTATTCTATTCTGTGTGATTTCAGTCTTTTGAACTTTTTTGAAACTTGCTTGAAGACCAAGCACACAGGCATTGGTGAATGTTCCATATGTATTTTTGAATATAATATATTCTGTAGTTGTTGGGTGCAGTATTCTATACAGATCAATTAAGTCAAGAGTAGTAACAATGTTATTCAGTCTTCTGTTACCTCACTGACTGCATGTTCTTTCCCTACAAACAGGTTTCATTTAGAATTTACCTGTCCCTTTTAGTTTTGTTAGTTTTTGCTTTACATATTTTGAGGCTATGTTATTGAGTACATGTAGATTTAGAATCATAATATCTTACATTGGATTAATGCTTTTTCATAAAGAAATACCCCTCTCTATTTGTAGTAATGCTTCCTTGCCTAAAGTCCTTATGTTAAGTAATTGCTGTGTAACAAATTACCTTAAAATTTAGTGGCTTAAAACAACAAAATTTATTATGTCATAATTTCTGTGGGTCAGGAATCCAGGTTCTTGTCTCAGAGTCCCTTAGAGGCTGCAATCAGTGTACTGGCAAAGACTGCTGTCGTCTCAAGGCTCAACTGAGGAAGAAACTGCTTCCATACTTACTCACCTCATTGTTGGCAGGATTCAGTTCCTTGCCATGTGGCCTCTCCATAGGGCAGCTCACAGCAAGGTAGTTTGCTTCATCAGAGCAAGCAAGCAATAAGATCCAGATATTGAATGCCAGCAAAACAGACCTCACAGTCTTTTGTAACCTAGTCTCAGAAGTGCCATCCCTTCATTTTTGCCATATTTTTTTCATCAGAAGCAAATCATTAGGTCCAGCCTATACTCGAGGGGATTACACAAAGGCATGAATACTAGGAGGTGGGGATCACTGGGGTCCTCGTAGAAGTCAGCCTACCACAGTTGGCTACAGCTACTTTGTCTCATGTTACTTTAGCTACAGCTCTCTTTTGGTTAGTGATTACATGGTATATAGTTTCTTACCCTTTTGCTTTGAACCTTTCTGTACACATATATACCTTATTAACATCATAGAATTGGACTTCCCCCTGTGGTTTGATAGTCCTTAGCTGTAGTATTTAGTGTGTTCTAATATTTATGTATTGTTACATTTAATGTAAGTATATTTAAACTAACAACTTATTTGTATTTAAATCTACCAATTTACTATGTTTTCTGTATCATCTATTTATGTTACTTTTCTAGCCTTCTTTGGGTTATTTATTTATTTTTTCTCACCTCTTTTAGCTTGTTTCACATTCTTTTGCTTTTTTATTACTGGTTGTTCTAGAGATTGCATCTTATACCCTTAACTTATTTAAATTCAATACAAATTATTAATAATACTTTTTACCATTTTCCAGGATATGCAAGGACCTTAGAACACTTTAAATTCACTCATGCTCCCTTCCTGTCTTTACTGATATTTTTGTCATATTTTAAAATTCTGTATGTGTGTGTTAGTGTTTTTAAACAGTCAATCCTTATTTAGGTTTATCCACATTTTATTTTTTGTTCTGCTTTTGTTCCTGTGTGTCTGCCTTCCATATGAGATCATCTTTCTTCTTCTTGAAGAACTCAATATTTCCTTGAGTGAGAACCAACTAGTGACGGATTTCCTTAGTTTTTGTTTGTCTGAAAATGTATTTATTTCATTTTCATTTTGAAGGCTATTTTTACAGGCTATAGGATTGTAGATCAGCAAGGGGGGGAGGGGGTAGGCCATTTAAAAGGTGACATTCCACTGTTTTCTGGCTTCTGTCATTTCATTCAGCCTTATTATTGTTTATGTGAAGGAACTGTGCTTTCATTCCATTTGATTCTCTTTTATAGCTTCCAGTTAACCATATTTAAAGTCTATACATTGCTTTATCTTTTTACCATTTTCTGCTTTCTTAACCTGCCCTAATCTGGTTTCTTTCACTCCTTTTTATTTATTCTTGTTACCAAGTCAGATTATTATTTCTAAATTTTCTTTTGGATAATCATCCTCCTTCAGTTTTCATAATACTTTTTTTTTTTCCTGTTTTGTGCTTACTAGTTTATCTTTCTGAAAATTTGCTCCTTGCTTTTGCTGATACTCTTCACTTCAGAAAATTCATACTTAATTCTCATGGGTATATCTGTTGGTTGTATGCTGGGAATTTTGCAGGCGTCTACTAAAAGATTATCTTTAGTCTTCTCTGTAAATTTCCAGAAGCCTAAGTTTCTACTTGTGAATGAATTACAGGGCTGACTTTGTCATTCCACAGGAGTCTTGGTATTGTGTAGAAAAGAATGTTTTACATTAGCTGAACTGCCTCATGCTTGTTTTCTGCCTGTAGCTTAACTCAGATTTCATACATTTAGCTTCTGGCAGACTCTTTCATCTTGATGTCCCATTGTAACTTCTAACTTCAGTATGAAAAATCGAGCTCATTATCTCATCAACTCTGTCAATCGTACCATGTGCTCACACTTTATTTTTCTATCAGTGGCACCTCCAGTCTCCCAGTCACCAAAGTTAGTGTCATTTTTTTATTCATGTGTCTCCACTGCCTCCATACCCCAAAGTTATCAGATTCTAAGACATCCTTTAATGTTTCTCAGATTTCAACTCCTTCTCCTTTCCTAACACCACCCCTCTGACCTCAACTCATGAATTCATCCTACCTCTTGAGTAGTTAGATTATATCATTTGGAATGATGTAAAAAACTAATTAAGAACTTAAATCAGAAAATATTTTAAAATCTTATAGGTATAACTAGGTTTTAGAAGTATATTGTGTTATGCAAAATACTTCAGGTATAACTGTTTGCTATAAATGTTCTCAACAGGCAATGAACACCAGGGAAAGTGGCAAAGCTTCATCCAGTTTAGGTCTTCAGGATTTTGATTTGCTACGGGTAATAGGAAGAGGAAGTTATGCCAAAGTACTATTGGTGCGATTAAAAAAAACAGATCGTATTTATGCAATGAAAGTTGTGAAAAAAGAGCTTGTCAATGATGATGAGGTAAGCACAATGATGTTTTATTACCTCTAAACTGTTAAGTTGGCTTAAGTGTACTATTTCAGAAAAAGACCTCAATGTTTATGCCTTATTATTTCAGCCTACTTTTCTAAATACATGCTTCAAACAGATTATTTAAGGTATATTTAAAGTTATCTGATGGGGACTTCCCTGGTGGCGCAGTGGTTAAGAATCCGCCTGCCAGTGCAGGGGACATGGGTTCGATCCCTGGTCTGAGAAGATCCCATATCCCGCGGAGCAACTAAGCCCATGCACCACAACTACTGAGCCTGCACTCTAGAGCCTGTGAGCCACAACTACATACAGATGTAACAGTTGTAAATAACCTCAAGAGCATAGATAACGGTTACATGTAATAAAATAATTAGTTTTGAGTATTTATCACACTTATTTTCAATATAACTAATTGTAAGTTTGTAGAAGTGTTAATAATGGTTGTTTCAGAGAGGAAAACATAGGAAGAACACTCTTTGACATAAATCACAGCAAGATCTTTTTTGATCCACCTCCTAGAGTAATGGAAATAAAAACAAAAATAAACAAATGGGACCTAATGAAACTTAAAAGCTTTTGCACAGCAAAGGAAACTATAAACAAGACGAAAAGTCAACCCTCAGAATGGGAGAAAATATTTGCAAACGAAGCAACTGACAAAGGATTAATCTCCAAAATATATATACAGCTCATGTAGCTCAATATTAAAAAAACAAGCAACTAATCCAAAAATGGGCAGAAAACCTAAATAGACATTTCTCCAAAGAAGACATACAAATGGCCAAGAGGCACATGAAAAGCTGCTCAACATCACTAATTATTAGAGAAACGCAAATCAAAACTACAATAAGATATCACCTCACACCAGTTAGAATGGGCATCATCAGAAAATCTACAAACAACAAATGCTGGAGAGGATGTGGAGAAAAGGGAATCCTCTTACACTGTTGGTGGGAATGTAAATTGACACAGGCACTATGGAGAACAGTATGGAGGTTCCTTAAAAAAACTAAAAATAGAATTACCATATGACCCAGCAATCCCACTCCTGGCCATATATCTGGACAAAACTGTAATTCATAAAGATACATGCACCTCTATATTCATAGCAGCACTATTCACAATAGCCAAGACATGGAAACAACCTAACTGTCCATCAACAGATGAATGGATAAGGAAGATGTGGTACATATATACAATGGACTATTACTGAGCCACAACTACTGAGCCCACACGCCACAACTCCTGAAGCCTGCGTGCCTAGAGCCCGTGCTCCGCAACAAGAGAAGCCACGACAATGAGAAGCCCATGCACCACAACGAAGAGTAGCCCCTGCCCACCACAACTCTAGAAAGCCTGCGTGCAGCAATGAAGACCCAACACAGCCAGATAAATAAATAAATAAAGTTATCTGATGATTATTAGATTTTTTAAAAATAAAAATCAAACCATATTATTATCAAGGTCAAGTACTTGAGCTTTGTAAAATTTTCTAGACTGTTGCATAATATCGAAAGATTTACTGGCAGTATTTTCTCTTTGTATATAAATTACTATTTCATGATTATCAATGCTTTTGATATTTAACCTAGTTAGTTAATAACTGCATTTATGGTAATAGAATTACTAAGAACAAATTTATCATAGTTTTGATGATATCATTTCAGTTTGACATAGATTTCTTTTGTATTTTAAAATAGGATATTGACTGGGTACAGACAGAGAAGCATGTTTTTGAGCAGGCATCTAATCACCCTTTTCTTGTTGGGCTGCATTCTTGCTTCCAGACAGAAAGCAGGTAAGATTGAAAGATAATGGAATGATACCTGGGTGTTACACATTTTGGTATATTACACAATAAGAACCCTTTCTACAGTAATTCCTAAAGTGGAAGTCACATGGAGACAGACACAACAGTACTATGCTTGTAATTTCCTGCTACTCATACTCCAACCAGTGATATCAATTTGACATTGGATCAGCATTAGGAAATTACCTGCTTTAGGCGAAAAAAAAAAAAAAAAAATAGCCAGGTCATAATTATGGCAGTAGAAATCCAACCTTTTAAATATCACCAAGATTCTAGTTTTAGGACTTAAATGTTCCTAGAGTTTAATTAGGGGGATAGATTCTAACTTCTTTTGCCTTAAGTGACAGTTGAAAATGACTTACACATTGCACATTCTAAAATTGGGGTGGGAGTGAGAGCTCTGGATTGCAAATGGTACTATTGGCTTGGCCACAAAGTTCATTCGGGTTTTTTATAAGATCTTATGGAAAAACCCAAACGAACTTTTTGGCCAACCCAATACTTTAGAATAGAAGTAGCAGGTTACAAATTATCTTTCTGATTTACTTTCTTGTACCTTCTGTGATTAAACAGCTTTCTACCCCAATCACCCTTTGTTTCCACCAAATTCCTGGAATTTTTGTTAAGGGTGAATCATGTAGAATGCTCTCTATGCTGTGACTGGTCTCTATAGTTTTAAAATGCAAAGTTACACCACCTTATTTTGGATCTTGGTTTCATGTGTTCTCTCCTGTTTTTTAGATTGTTCTTTGTCATAGAGTATGTTAATGGAGGAGATCTAATGTTTCATATGCAGCGACAAAGAAAACTTCCTGAAGAACATGCCAGGTAAGTTTTTTGTTTATTGTTTGCTTGTGTTGAAGTTTGGCGGGAGGAGCTATGGGACTTTTTATATGCCAATGGTTGAAAACAGTAGATAAATCATTTATTTTGATACGAGCTAATTCTTTATAAGTCATGTAAAGGCTAAGCTAAAAGTTAAATTATATTATAATGTGATATATATTACATATATAATAATATAATTATAAGCAATTGAGAAGTACAAACAATGTTAAAGTGGATACATTTAGTCTACGAAACTCAATTATTTTCAAATATTTTATCTATTCAGTATCAGCCACTAAAATAATTAATGAAATTATAAACACTTATTAATCTTATCAAGTTTGCAGTGATCACTGACAGTTTTTCATTAGAAGATTATTGTTCATATATACTTGAGAGTAATAAAACAATTCCTCTTAACCTATTATGTAATCGACTGTTCTTCCATAATTATAATTTCTTAATTGTTCTGCCTTTTGCTTTCCCCCCTCTGATCCCATCATTTATTTGTTTAGTGCCCTTAATTTGATATTCTTATACAGGATTGTAAATTGTTGGAGGACTTAGGTGGGGAAGGATCATGGCCTTGGATAAGAAGTTTAATCCATGAGTGCCATGTTTTGTTTTGTTTTTTACACATAATTAGCAGTAATTCTACCCTTTTGCACTTCACAAGAGTAATGCCAAAATGAAGCATGTGAGTTTGTATATGTATGTAACAAAGATTAGAGATTCATTTTAAAAGAAAACTTATTTAGTGGAAATCTTGCTATTCATTGATATTTCTTGTCAAAAAGAGATAATAGCTTTCAATTTTATAAGAAGGTATAAAGTATATTAATCTGTCTCGGGGCCAAACTGCTGTTGTTGTTGTTGTTTAATTTACTGTATGTTCATTATTTATTTAGGCTTTAGCAAATGGTCACCCTTCATGGCAAAGCCACAGATGATATTTTGAATTGTGAATATAGCTGGTATTTGTTCCTTGTTTGTTCAGCTTGACTTGGGGAAAATAGTCTTGTTTTTATTGTATTAAAGTGCCTGTTCTGGTTTCATATCATCTTTGCTTTTCTAGGAACCAGAGTATAGGATAAGAGCTCAAGTTCCCTATTCCTAGAATTAAGTATCTGGAAGGTGTGTATTATGTACCTCCAAACATGATCATGATAACATTCACCAAAGCAGCCAAAAACCAGCTAGGGCGTTTCATTTTCATTATTGAGGTCAAAAATTCTGCTTACCACCAATGAGTTGGTGGCAGTTTTGAAAAGTTCTTTCTGTTGTAGAATAATTTCTTTTAATTCCTTTTCTAGAATTTTGGTATGGATTTTATGGTTTGGGTGGTCAACTTTCAGTATTCTTTCTATTTTAGACCAATCAGTGGTTCTTAGCATTTTGGGAGGTCACTGATCCCTTAGAGAAGTGATGAAAGCTATGGAAACTCTATAGAAGGTGTCTCTGTACATACAACTTTGCATCCAATTGTAGGAGTGTGGACTTTCTGAAGTCCATCCAAGGGCCCAGGTTAAGAACCCCTGCTTGAGACTTTCAAATTAAACCTTATGAAAAGCATGGGTTTAATTTAGACTGGAACTTTATTATTGTGTTTAGGGCTCAGCTATCTTAAAGTGGCACTTCAGTTTGTGTTTTGGTTTTGTTCCTAAAAACATTGAGAGAAAAAAATCTTTTGACATGATTTTGATGTTCTGGTTTGCAGATGGGAGTAGGATTTAAATACCTTTCTGTAGGCACTTACCACAGTTTAAAAATTTGAATCAAATGAGTAATTTTTCATTTTATTTTAGATTTTACTCTGCAGAAATCAGTCTAGCATTAAATTATCTTCATGAACGGGGGATAATTTATAGAGATTTGAAATTGGACAACGTGTTGCTGGACTCTGAAGGACACATTAAACTCACTGACTATGGCATGTGTAAGGTGAGGGGAAATTTCTAGTTATTCAGAAGATCTCAGCAGCTCAGGAAATTGTTTCAGTCAAATTACATTTCATGATGGGGAAATAAGTGCTACTTTGTGCTAGAATTCCAAAAAGTATCCTAAACAAAGACAAATGTACTGATTTCCTAGCCATTTACAAAATTCCATATTTTCTGTGAGCATTATATGTGCTATAAGAGTTAAGTTCTTTTTATTGTCTGTAATTTTTTGTCTTGAAAGTTGTGACACTATTGAAGAAAATTTGGAGGTAAAAACTGTCTACAAACCCACAACTTTAAAACAACTGCTTGCATATCACCTTCCAGTTTTTGCCATTTAATTGTGACTCTTAATGATGCACTCAAGATTTTCCTAGGAAATCTAACATTTTCTATATATATTTAAATTTAAATATCTGACATAAAATTCAGTAAAGCAAAATAAGAATTTTAGTTACTCTCAGGACATGTCCTTTATTTCTTGGTGTTTTATTCTTTTTGTAACAATGTTTCATTTACGGGTCCAATCTTTTTCCAGGAAATATGTAGGGGGCTACTCTCCTTGTCAAAATAGCTGGGACCAAATTATCTTCACACAGTGAATTCGGCAACAAGCATGTGAATGTGTTAATTGCCTTTCCCCATTCACCTGAGGGAAGTGCCTCCAGAGCCTGGTTCTTTTTATTGAAAGAAATTTGGGCATCCTGTTTTGCCTGGAAGATATTATTGGAGAAAAATCACTTGATCTTTTTGTTACTCTTAATGAAAAATAATAGTGGTTTGTTATATATTCCCATTCTTTCCAGAGATCCTCAATCAAGTTAATCATGATCTTTGATAAATCTGAGAGGTATTATTCAGTAGTTCTTTAAATTGGTTGTCTTGCTTACCTCCTTTTCTGCCTCCTTCTCCAGGAGCTATTTGGTGTTATTAGTAGGAAATGACACCAGGATTGGAACTTGTGTTCAGAGACTTAACCAACAGTACTTTGTCTCTTTTCCAACTAACATATTTACGCCTGATGTTAAACCTTATGGGAAATAAATCCCCTGGAAATCTGAATGTTCTTATCTTATGACTTAACATCAGTATTTAAACTTACCTAATGTCTGACCTTCGGCATATATTGGATAAATTTCTTTTCCTTATAATTATTCTTTGGTAAATATAAATCATTCAAATTTTTTTTCATAGTTTCTCCAGAAATATTTTCTTTAGGTTTAATTAATTTAATTTCTTCAGTTTCTCACTAGATACTTTTATATAAAGAATGCAGGGACTTCCCTGGTGGTCCAGCGGTTAAGACTCTGCTCTCCCAGTGGAGGGCGTCCGGGTTTGATCCCTGGTCAGGGAACTAGGTCCCGCATGCCACAACTGAAGATCACGTACTCGGCAATGAAGATCCTGTGTCGCCTAAATAAATAAATATTAAAAAAAAAAAAAAAAAAGAGGGATTTCCCTGGCGTTCCAGTGGTTAAGACTTCGCCTTCCAATGCAGGGGGTGCAGGTTTGATCCCTGATCGGGGAGCTAAGGTCCCACATGCCTTGTGGCCAAAATACCAAAACATAAAACAGAAGCAATATTGTAACAAATTCAATAAAGACTTTTAAAAATGTATTAAAAAGTTTAAAAAGAATGCAGAGAATAGTAATGACTGGAGGCATATGAAAACTGCAATTAACATCTTCAGAGTTATGTTTGGAGTATTTTATGAACATTGTTTTTTTTTATTGACTGAAAAACCAGCTATTTTGTGAATTGATGTGCCTTTAACTATTTTTTATCAGCAGGGGGTGTTATAATAATATCTATGTTATGCTGTAAATAATTTAGCTGATATGTTCAGATATCCAGTCAAAAGGTGAATGATTTAGTATAGTTCTTTTACAAGTTAACAGACTGCATCCCTTGCCTCTGAGTCTTACCCTGAAAGTGCATGTCACTCACCATGAGACTGTATGTCAAGCCATTGCCCATAATACAAAACAACTTAAATCACATTCATATTTCTTTGTACAGGCATATCTCGTTTTACTGTGCTTCACAGATATTGCGTTTTCTACAAGTTGATGTTTTGTGGCAACCCTGTGTTGTCAGATGATGGTTAGCATTTTTTTTAAATATTTATTTATTTATTATTTTTTTATTTTTGGCTGCATTGAGTCCCAGAATCTTTTGCTGCAGTGCGCAGGCTTCTCTCTAGTTGTGGCGCATGGGCTCCAGAGCATGCGGGCTCAGTAGTTGCAGTGTGCAGGCTTAGTTGCCCTGCGGCATATGGGATCTTAGTTCCCTGACCAGGGATCGAACCCGCATCCCCTGCGTTGGAAGGCAGATTCTTAACCACTGGACCACCAGGGGAAGTCCTTGTTAGCATTTTTTAGCAATAAAGTTTTTTTTTAATTTTTATTGAAATATAGTTGATTTACAATGTTGTTTTTAAAGTATTTTTTATTTAAGGTATTCATTTTGTTTTTTAGACATAATGCTTTTGCACACTTAATAGATTACAGTGTAGTGTAAACATAATTTTTATATGCACTGGGAAACCAAAAATATTCATGTGACTCAATTTATTGTGATGTCATAAATGGGGGTCTGAAAGCAAACTACAGTATCTCCATGTATGCCTGTATACAAAAATAACATATATATCCCTGTTAGAGATCTTTAAAAAATCCTTGGAGTCCCAACATATATTACTAAATAATTCTTCTAGATGTGTGTGTTAGTGTTATATATAATAGTGTAAAATTTGAAGACAAATACATGCATCACGCCCAGAATATCTCTGTAGGAACACATAAGAACCTCATGACAGTGGTTGTCCCTAGGGAGCTGGAACTGGATGCGTCAGGGACCAGAATGGGAGGAAGGCTTGATTTTTAGTGTATATCTTCCCCCCCAACCTTTTTGTTTGGAATTTCATACCATGTAATTTAACAATAGGGTAATGGTTAGATTCTAGGTACATATGTTGAATTGGATTTGTAGTTATTAATAATAGGAAGTCTGTAATTACATGGGAAATTACATAGCTATAAAGTAAAAAAAGCAGATGCTTAATTGTATATTTAATATTATTCAGCTTGTATTTAGACTATCTTTTTATTATTTTTAGTTTTAATTGAGGTATGGTTGATTTATAGTATTATATAAGTTTCAGATGTACAACATAGTGATTTATGGTTTTTAAAGATTGTAGTCCATTTATAGTTATTATAAAATTGGACTATATTCCCTGTGCTGTACAATATACCCTTGTGGCTTATTTATTTTATACATAGTAGTTTGTGCCTCTTAATCTCCTACCTCTATTTTGTCCCTTCCTTCTCCCTCTCCCTCTCCCCACTGGTAGCCACTAGTTTATTCTCTATATCTGTGAGTCTGTTTTTGTTGTTGTTACTATATTCACTTGTTTGTTTTATTTTTTAAATTCCACATATAAGTGATAGCATACAGTATTTGTCTTTCTCTGTCTGACTTATTTCAATAGCATAATAACCCTCCAAGTCTATTTATGTTGTTGTTAATGGCAAAATCTCATTCGTTTTTGTGGCTGAGTAGTATTCCAGTAGTATTTTGTCAGTGGTTTCCTTTAATGTGCAAAAACTTTTAAGTTTAATTAGGTCCCATTTGTTTATTTTTGCTTTTGTTTCCTTTGCCTTAGAAGATAGATCAAAAAATATATATATTGGTACAATATATATCAAAGACTATTCTGCCTATGTTTTCTTTTAGGAGTTTTGTGGTTTCTGGTCTTATATTTAGGTCTTCAATCCATTTTGAGTTTATTTTTGTGTATGGTGTGTGAAAATATTCTAATTTCATTCTTTTACATGTAGCTGTCCTGTTTTTCCAGCACCACTAATTGAAGAGACTGTCTTTTCTCCATTGTATACTCTTGCTTCCTTTGTCATAGACTAATTAACCACAAGTGAATGGATTTATTTCTGGACTCTCTATTTCTGTTCCATTGATCTATGTGTCTGTTTTTGTGCCAGTACCACACTGTTTTCATTACTGTAGCTTTGTAGTATAGTCTGAAGTCAGGGAGCTTGATTCCTCCAACTCTTTTCTTTCTCAAGATTGTTTTGGCTCTTTCTTATTTAATTGCCTGTGGCCCAAGAATGGTCTGAATGATATTAGTCCTTTAAAATATATTGAGGTTTCTTTTATGCCTTAGTATTTGGTCAGTATCCCAAATGTACTTTAAAAAGGGTATGTAATCTCTATTTTGCATTCAAGGAGTCTCTCCCTCCTTTTCCGTTTCTCCACACATACACGTAGATATATATATTCTATATGTGTGTAAACTATACATATTTTTAACTCTAGCTTTTGTCCAAATCTTTCTCTGCTTACTAATTTTTTTGTTGGTATGACCTACCATTTTTTGATATAGATGTGTTAAAATTACCTGTCATGATTGGGGATTGTACTATCAGTCCAGGCTGCTATAACAAGGTACTACAGATTAGGTGGCTTAAGCAACAAACACTTATTTCTCATGGTTCTGGAGACTGGGAAGTCCAAGATGAAGGTGCTGGCAGATTTGGTGTCTGAAGGCACCCCTCCTGGTTTGCAGAAGGGTAAAGGCATTCTTCGTGGTTTGCAGATGGCTGTCTTCCCGTTGTATCCTCAAATAGTGGGGAGAGAGAAAAGGGATAGCTCTCTTTCTCTTCTTATAAGAACATGAATCCCATCATGGGGCTCAAACCTCATGATCTAATTACCTCCCCAAAGGCCCCCCCTCCCAATGCTATCACATTAGGGCTTCAGCATAAGAATATTAGGGGCATGTAAACATTCAGACAATAGCAGGGATTGTGAAGTCCTCTTAATAATTTTGTCCATTTTTACTAGTTGTATTTTGAGGCTGTGTTGTTAGCTACATACCAGTTTGTTTTAACTTCTTGGTGATTGTTCCATTTGTTATTGCGTAGTTTCTCTATTTATACATATTAGTGTGTTTTACCTTAATTTCCTCCATCCTGTAGCTATTAAAATACAAAACCAAAAAACGTGTGCCTTAGGAGAAATGACCAGAAGGGAAACATCTTAATGCCAGCAGTGGTTGTGTTAGGAGGTGGGATTTAAAGAGCTTCTTTTCTTCATAAAATATGATTCCTTTTACTCATGTAATTTAAGTTTTTCTAATTTTACTTGAGTATAAATTATTTTAAGTGCCATTTTTATCTTAATTGAACTGACTCTTTACCTACATCTAATGAGGACAGGTTTTTTTTAAGGTATTTAGTAGCAACCAATGATTTTAATAATAAAGGCAACTGTGCTAGTGATATTTTATTTAAGCTCAATATATTACCTATAGATGCTGACCTTATATGATAGATGAAATAAAAGAGGTGAATTTGAAACAGATTTTGCATCTTATTATTTTTTTTCTTTTTTTTTAATAAAAGGAAGGATTACGGCCAGGAGATACAACCAGCACTTTCTGTGGTACTCCTAATTACATTGCTCCTGAAATTTTAAGAGGAGAAGATTATGGTAATAAATTGGTGGTATTTTGGCTATGTGCTAGAAGGGTGGTTAAATGTGGTACCAATTGCATTATAGTACACTATAGTATTTCAATACTGAGCTTATTAACATAAACTTTCTTGATCTTCTTAAAACCTACATAAAACCCCCAAATCCTGAAATCAGAGACGGTGGGGACCTTGGCAGTATTTGGGGGTGCAAATTTGAATAATATTTTATTAGTAGCAAGCACTTAAGAGTACTAGGCACTATTCTAAGCAGTTTGCATATGTTAACTAAGTTAATCCTCTTAATAATCCTATGAGGTAAGCACTGTTAATTCACATTTTACAAACAAGGAAACTGATGTACAGAAAGGTTAAATAACTTGCCCAAGGTCATGTAGCTAGAAACTGGCAGAGTTGGGATTTAATCAGCCATGTGACTCCAGAGTCATAAACCTCTGGAAGATTGTTCAGATTTCCTGGGGTATTTCCCCCAGGAATCTGAAAGATGGAGGAAAGATTGCCTGCTTGTCACGAACCAGAGGATATGTTTATCTTAAGAAAACATTTGACCCTTTGGGTTCTGGCCCTTTGATTCCAGCAGTTGTAAAGGAGGCTGGGTATTTCTGATAGCTGCTCATAATATGGTTCCAAAGTCCTTCAAGATTTTTAATCAGCTAGCAGAAAATCACGTTTCAGATCAAGGAAGGTTATTCTCAAATACAATTTCATTATATCCTCAAAACAAAATATTAGATACAGTGTATGAGTCTGAAATTATAGACATAATTGGGAAGCGAACCTTATGTTCCATTTTCAATATTTTATTTTTAAAGTTATCTTTTAGGCACCTCCCCTTTTTGATAAGTGAAATATTCCTATAATCCTCGATGCCTACCATGATAGTTGTAATGCATTTCGAGTTTACTTTTTCATTATGTTTATTTTTTTTATTATGTAATAAAATGAATCTCAAATTACTGACTTTTTAGAATTCAGGATGGATAATTTGTTGCTTTAAAATTTCTTTTTGAAGGTTTCAGCGTCGACTGGTGGGCTCTTGGAGTACTAATGTTTGAGATGATGGCAGGAAGGTCTCCATTTGATATTGTTGGGAGCTCCGATAACCCT
Source organism: Balaenoptera musculus (assembly GCF_009873245.2). Lineage (NCBI taxonomy): Eukaryota > Metazoa > Chordata > Mammalia > Artiodactyla > Balaenopteridae > Balaenoptera > Balaenoptera musculus. The sequence continues at coordinate 48,422,943 of NC_045788.1, forward strand.
GATCAAAACACAGAGGATTATCTTTTTCAAGGTAATTTGCAGTGTTTTACAGAGATTCACTGTGAATAATCTATTCTAGAGCATGAATGAGGATGGCTCAAGTTATTACTCTGAGTAAGAAAGAGGAGAATAATCTGGACAATATAGTCCTTAACACGTGAGGCTTTGAGTTCGTTTTTGTTGTGGTTGTTGTTTTGATCTATCCTTCCTACCTCTTAGTCTGTTCACATTTGCCAGCTACCTTCTCATACTCAAAAACGTAACAAAGAGTTTCCTTCAGATTGTACATCACAGAGATTGGAGGAAAGAATTGTGTAGCTGGAGAGGACTGTCTTTTCACCTGGACCATGAGGCTGAATGCATAAGTCCAAGAGCAATATGAGGAAAAAGTAGAGTACCAAGAAGATAAGAGGGATCAAAAGATGAAGAAAAAAGCCCCACAATCGGAAATACAAAGAATTGAACAGAACGGAAACAAGCAGACAAGCACAAGGACCCCTCCCCCACCAACACACAGTCCAAAGAAGTGTGAAGACTGCCATAAAATTCTACATTTCATAATTAAGGCCATCACAGGAAATGAATGGATATTTCATGTAATAGGAAATCCAGCTGGCTGTGGAATATATGGAAAGACGTTCAACCTCACTACTAATTAGGGGTGTGCACATTAAAACATTAATGAGCTACCATTTTATACCTACACATTTGGCAAAAATTTTAAAGTCTGATAATACTAGTGCTGGTGAGGATATGGAGCAACTGGAACTCTGGTGGCAGGAGTGAAAATGGACACAACAGCTTTGGAAAATAATTTGGCAACGTCTAATAAAATCGAATATAGTAATATGTGCCATACATTTTACAGATACTAACTCATTTAAACCTCATAACACCCCGATGAATCAGGTATTATTTTTATTCCAATTTTACAGATGAGGAAACTAAGGTAAGGTAGTCAAAGAATAAAACATATGCATATAATGATAAAAACTGTTCAGAGTAGATAGAGGCTGTCTCTGAGAAGGAAGGAGAGGAATGGGACTGGGAAAGTACCCAAGACGCTTAGGTAGTGTATGTAATGTCTTTGGTTTTTTCTGCTAGAATGCCTTAAATACCTCATAATAAAAATATAAAGATTAAAGCCCTGTAAAAGTTAAATATAATGCCGTAAATTTTATCTTTCTAGTTATTTTGGAAAAACAAATTCGCATACCACGTTCTTTGTCTGTAAAAGCTGCAAGTGTCCTGAAGAGCTTCCTCAACAAGGTATAAATTGTGTATAAAATCTTTAGTGATTTATCTCTATACAAATGAAGCTGGTAAGGAGAGGTTCAGGCAACGTAAAATTCCAAAACATCAGAGTATGTAATTTTTCAGTTAGATCTGGAACTTGTCTCTTCAGCAAAGAGTAGGTTGACAGAATTAGATCCTGAGGTGAGTTGTTCTTTCCATTTTGCCAATATAATTTACCCCCAGCTTTATATTACATATGGTGTTTTTAATGTAAGTGAAAAATACCATGTACTCAGGGAAAAATTGCATCCTGGGGATAGTACTTATTGTACTTTCAGCTCTGTTTTTCAGTTTTCTTTAGATTATTATTCATAGAATGTCTTAACTTATTGAGCACTTAGTGCAGTAGTGTTCCCTACAGATTCTCATATCACAACCCTATAATTAGATAATATTCAGAAGAAATGAAATGCTACCATTGACGCTTTAAAAAATCTGAACATCTGAAAATTCTGTCGTTGTTTGTTGCAGTTGGTAGGCTAGAAGAGTTTTAGGATCTAAGATTACGATTCTGAACTATCTTTACTCATAACACTTCTAACACCAAATATGTAGGTTTCTTCCACACCAACCAATTTTCCAATTCTTACGTTAAAAATCTTATTTTAAATAAATGGTAGGTTAGAAAGTAGGTTGATGTGCATTTATTTATTTATTTATTTAAAGAGCCCTCTCTCTAACACCAATCTACTACTTCTTCATTTTTTTTTAATAAATTTTATTTATTTTTTAATTTTTGGCTGTGTTGGGTCTTCATTGCTGCATGGGCTTTTCCCTGGTTGCCGCGAACGGGGGCTACTCTTTGTTGCGGTGCGTGGGCTTCTCATTGTGGTGGCTTCTCTTGTTGCAGAGCATGGGCTCTAGGTGTGCGGGCTTCAGTAGTTGTGGCACGCGGGCTCAGTAGTTGTGGCACGCGGGCTCTAGAGCGCAGGCTCAGTAGTTGTGGCGCACGGGCTTAGTTGCTCCGCGGCATGTGGGATCTTCCCAGACCAGGGCTCAAACCTGTGTCCCCTGCATTGGCAGGCAGATTCTTAACCACTGCACCACCAGGGAAGCCCTGCATTTATTTTCTAAGATAAACAGATAAGATAATGATGAATTTTAATAAAATAAGAAATTCAAGCTTGTTTTAAATGAGTATTTTATGTGAGGAAAGATTTAAACTGGAAACCTAAGTGAAAAGTGAAGGTGAGAAGTGTCAATATGCAAAACAAAATGCCTTTTACTGCAAAGAAAAATGGGAACATGTTCTCATTCATGATAATTTTATAAGTTGCAGGCCCCTTCTCAGTCCAGTGATTCAGATAATGGTTGTATCGTTGCGCTATACAAAGATTATGGTTGTTGTAATTGGGCATAGGGCTTTTAAATTGAGCTAAAAACAAACTTGTAAAGTTTGGGGGTTTGCATATTTTGACTATCGCTCTAACCCATGTCAAAGAAAGAGCTGGATGCTGCCCAGTTGATTCTGCTGCTCTTTTTCCTCCCATTTTTCTTAGGCAAGGTGTGGCCACATCTCTCCACTCGCATTACAAGGATAGCTGGAGAGAGAGCCATGAGGAAATCTTACTTGTCGCAAGCTTCAGATACTCATTTGAGTATCTAGTGTTGCACTTTCTAGAAAAGAAAGGTAGACCATTCTGAGTTCAGACATAAAGGTATCATATAATAGACACAAAACACAGGTCACAAAGATGATTTATTCTAAAGCAGGATATTCACCCAGTTCTTGAAACATTTCTTTCCACCATAGGACCCAAAGGAACGATTGGGTTGTCATCCTCAAACAGGATTTGCTGATATTCAGGGACACCCATTCTTCCGAAATGTTGATTGGGATATGGTATGTAAATTGGACTGTTTTATATATTAGGTTTCATTATTTTCTTGGGCCAAAATTTATTAACTTAAAAGAATATTGAAAAACTAGTATATCACAGCTTAAATAATTTAAAACCACTCTCTTCAGTGCTTTTAAAAAAGCTTTTGAAACAGTAAAAGCTTAGAACATTAATTTAATGGAGCAGGTTGTAATATTATTGAGGCCTGCATCAATGTTCAGATTTGTAAATTATTTCCATCATTGTGAATATTGTAGACCAATGCCTAGGGACTCATTTTAATAAGACTGGGAAATATCTGAGGACAGAGGAGAAATGTAGAGGTGGAATATTTCTAAGAATGCAGGCTTGAGCTGTCATCCACTATGTCTTTTCTAGATGGAGCAAAAGCAGGTGGTACCTCCCTTTAAACCAAATATTTCTGGGGAATTTGGTTTGGACAACTTTGATTCTCAGTTTACTAATGAACCTGTCCAGCTCACTCCAGATGATGAGTAAGTAATTCTGTAGACTGAAATATTTTTCAAGTTCTTTGAAAGTCCCATTTTTAATGGCTACACAGTGTTTCATTATCAGATTATGCTGTATTTTATCTAATCATTCAGTTATGGGATGTTTGAATTATACAATTATAAAAACGGTAATTGTCATTTTCTTCTTTGCTTTACGTGTATTATCTCTAATTCTCACAACAACCTTGTAAACTTAGTTGTCATCATCTTCGTTTTACAGATGAGGAAACCAAGGCTCAGAGAGGTTAAGCAAAGTTATGCAGCTATCAGGTGGCAGAGCCAGGATTCAAACCCAAGTCTGACTAAGGCCTGTGCTCTTTCCACTCCACTGCGCTGTTTCCCATTCTGATGATGACCATCTTTGTCTGAGTTCCTGAGTATCACCTTAAGATAGATTCCTAGACAGGGAATTAGGTCAAAGGGGGCGAAATTTTTAAAGCTCTTGATATGTATTGCCAAATTACTTTTTTTTTTTTTTTTTCAAATTACTTTTTAAAAAGATTACATCAACATATCAAGTCCAGGCAGCAGTGATCTGACATACTCTTTGTGTTTATGGTGTATCTTTTAAAGTTTAGAATAACTTGGGGATATTTGATCCTTCACCTGTCATTACAGATTCATTCTCTCATCTCATAAAGCCCTTTCTGCTTGGCAGTCATTTTACTTTTACATCTTGTTAGTTCTTATCACGTTCCTCACCGCAGCTGTTCTAAACTATCTCTACATTTTAGAAGCCTACCCCTGCCTTCATCACTCTAAATGGATTAACCTTGCCTTGAGTTGACTGCCAGGATTGCGACCTCTCTGCTGTGAGCTTGCTCCCTTTCCAGCTGTCACCAGACCACCTTGCATCTCAGAATTGCTCTCTAACTCTTCCCAAACTTTTGCTTCTTCCCAGTTCTTGGAAGGCAAGGGGTCCTCTCCCCTTTTCCTCCAGGGTTCATTTTGTCAGTTATCTCCACTACGCTACCTTCCTTAACTTCTCTTTTCCAGCTTCTTTCCCTCTACTTATAGACATGTTCAACTATCCTAATTTTTTCCACTTCTTTGAACCACCACATTTTTTTCTCATTTTCCTTTCATCTTCGAGCTTTTTCAAAAATAGTTAATAGATGCTTATGCTAAAAGAAAAATAAATAAGCACTATCTCTATTAAATTCCTTCAGAGTAGTCAACATTGATTATCTTACACTTTCTTGCTGCCAACACTTTACCCTCTTACAATTTAACCTGCTTTTTCACCTGTTGAAGGTTGAATTGACTTCTTAATTTCTAAATTTTAAAGCATTTTTTGATCTGCCCCCATCTCCTCCGATGTCAGTAAAGCGTCTGGCACTCATGGCCTGCTTTAGTTGGCACTGCCTACCCTCATTCTGCGTCATCTCTTTAACCACTTGTCATCTTATTTTCCCTGTCCCCTTGAGACTAGGATGCTCTGTGGTTCTATTCATGACTGCCTTCTCTTTGCTATATGCAGTTGGTACCTTGGAGATTTCAGCCAACCCCATAGCATGGATACCAGCTATTAAATGACTCCCAGCTAAATTGGCAAACAATTCTTGAGCAAAAGGCACTATGCTAAGTACTGCACATTCAAAGACGATCAAGGCATAGGCCAATCTCTTAGAAAGCTTACTGGCTACTAGAGGAGGGAGAGGTGTACCCAAATCATTATTTCTGGCAGCATTGTGTATTAGAAAGAGCACTGGATTGAACCAAAAGATAGGAATTTGAATCCTGACACCACCTCTTACCAGCTGGGTACCCTGGGTGTGAATTGCATAACTTCTCTGAGCCTGTGTCTTCTCGTATTGCCTACCTCCCAAGGTGCTGTGAAGAATAAATGAGCGGTGGTTTCTAAAGCTCCTAGCCCCTGCCCTGATATCTCTCCTGAGCTGCATTTCCCTCTACTAGTTTAAACATCTCTCCTAGTTTGTCAGATACGCACCTCAAACCTATGAAGTCTAAATTGTTCTCACTCGGGTCCTTGTTTTTATTTACCCTTTTCTGCTTGTTGTACCACCATGCAGTCCTGCATTCGGATTCAAGAGCTGAGTCAGTGGTTGTTGACTCTAACTTTTCCTTTCCAAACTACATAATACCTTCAGCAGCCAAGGCCTCGTCTCTTTTTGCTTTACTTCATCACTTGTGTCGTTTCCATTCCCACTGCCATAAGCCCAGCTCAGGTCTCTCAGATCATACGTAGACTATCATGCCATCCTAAATGACTCCTTCTTTACTTTGCAGCCTATTCGGTACACTCAGGAAGTACCACTCCAGTTCTTTAACTCCTTTCATCAGAAACCTTCAGTAACTCCTACATTGCCTAGCAGAAAAAGTCTATCCCCTTGGTTAGTAATTAAGGCCTCCCGCCATCTGCTTCAGCCTGACTTTGTAGCCATATCTCTCACTATACTCTAACACAAACGCTGCATTCTCATCAGGCTCAGTTACTCACCATTCCCTGATAGCATGCTGTTAACATTTCCTCTCTATTCCTCCTTCCTTTTCACCTATTGAAATCTTCCCCATCTTTCAGAGATACCTCAGATGTAACGAGACCTTTGATGGATCAAGGTGGACCTACTTAGTGTAAACGTCACTGGCTTCTTTGAGCTAGCCATTACCTTCCAACATCCTCTGCCACTTAACACCCTTCTATTCCTGTGCTCCAACTCTAATAAATTACTGGCATTCCCCAGACCTACCATAATCTTTCATAATTCCATTCAGTAAGTGTTTGTGGAATGATGCTGCCTTTCTTAATTTCTCCAAGTAGAAGTCACCTTTTTCTTTAGAACTGTGGTTAGAGTAGAACTTAGCTTGTTGTGTAGGAAACTTAGCAGGTACTGCTTTCTGTTATGTGAAGTACCTACCTTCCTTCTCTTCTTGAAGGAAGAGACTATGTCCTGTGTAACGTGGTGCTCTGCAGTATGGTACGAACATTTAAGTAGTAAAATATTTGATGGAAATACTCTTGTGAATTAAACTAGGAGCCCAGTGTAGCAGAATGCCAACCTCTCTGCTCCCTGTGACCCACTGCCTCCCTGTGGTGACCCTTCCTCACTCCAGGTCTTTCAGTGTTCTTCTTCCTGTTGTCTTTTCATTTTGGTTAACTTCTTCTGGGCCTTCTCTTCACCATCTTCCATCTGGCTGTTGGGGTGACTACTAAATTGCACACTAATACAGACCTGGATGTTACATTATGAATGTCGTTCAGGTCAAAAGTTAAGATTACCTAGGATTATGACAATTTGTACCTTTTTTATTCGCAGTCTTCAGTTTTGGACTACTTTTTGGTTCTAAACTTGCTCGTGGGATTATTAGTCTTTTTTGATTTTCAACATTCGTGATTCTTCTAGAAAATGTTTTAGGGTTAATCTAAAAACTTGTAGATTTTCCCCCCGTAACTTATATAAATTAGCCTTATTTTTAATTTTTTAATCTTATTTTTCCATTTAAGTAAAAAATCAAAGAAATCTTGATGATGAAAATTATTTTTCTTTCAACAGTGACATTGTGAGGAAGATCGATCAGTCTGAATTTGAAGGTTTTGAGTACATTAATCCTCTTTTGATGTCTGCAGAAGAATGTGTCTGATCCTCCTTTCTCAACTATGCATTTTGCTTGTGTTGCCATTTAGTGCATGGATAAACTTGTTACCAGCCTGGATACAAAGAACCATTTTATATTTTTCACCTGCAAAAAAAGCACTCAGTATATTCTATTGTTGGCTGTAAGAGTCAGTTATTACATCTAAGTTTAACTATGGAAAAAAAATGAAACTAGTTTGCAGACAATCATGTCAAAATTTAGTTACACTGGTAATCCAGCAACCTACTGATGAATAATAAAGTTGTCTTTTTTGTTTAAAGGAAGTACTGACTAAAAAGAGTATCTGTTGCATTAAGGCACATGGTGGGATTACATCATAAGCCTCCCCTGATTTTTGTCATACTCATGAAGTCATTTAAGTGTCTAATTTTGGAATAAAAGAGTAATGCAAAATACAACTTGTTATATTACCTATTACTTTCTGAGTTCTGTGTGTTTAAAAATTCAGCTGTAAATTTTATCATTGCCTTAGCAAATTAAATTATTGATTTTTAAGGCAACAATTATAAATTGGTAATAAAAGATGTTGCTTGCTTAGAATGAGGGAATACAGATTCTCCTTGAGGAAGAAAATAGGCACATTTTATTAAGAATCAGATTCCAAATCGTTAGCTGTTTTTGAAAAACTGATTCAAGTGATTTCTTTAGTATGTTAAGGGGTTAGTGTCTGAGCTTGTCCCTGTAGCGGGAACTTTAACTGGAGTGTTAATAAATGTAGTTCAAAGAACCCAGGATGCAGTTAAATGGAACGCTTCTCAGTATATAAAGAGGAAAAAATAGAAACTTAAAATAGATACAGAAAAGTGCAATGGTAATATTTATTTCTTATTGGACAGTAAATCTCACAGTCGCTTTTTGTGATTTGACTTAAATAATAAGGAAGCACTCACTTGCTACCAAATGTAAAAGCATTCCATTATCCAGTGGACACAGAATGTATACTATTTTTTCCTTATAATTCAGTATACAGGAAAATAATTTATCTTCCAAATAGTGTCTGAACCATGCTTGTTTCTTCCCCAAACCACATTATCCATACTTTCAGATCCTGTTTGTGGAGTCTTCAATGAAACTCAAGAAACAATAATAAACATGAATAAATCTTCAGGATATGCACATACACTCACATTCATCACAGTTCCAGCTCCTTAAGTGAGTTTTTGTTAAGTAGGTAACACATGTAATCAGAGTAGAATACATTTCAGGGGCAGAGTTCTTCAGATTATTTTTTATTAATATTAGTGTTTAACAATTTATTATTTAAAGTGATACCAATGATAGCATCCTTCTGTTGTTTATTTAAAATTTTTTTTTATGAAAAGGGACGTAAAAAATAACCATGATCGTTTAAATTACTTACAATTGTCCAATGTTAGTAAAATGTAACTTTTAGGAAAGCTATCTAGCCTTAAATTTAGAATGATTTAGAATATGTAGGCATTTAATAAATTATCTCTTTTTTGGGGGCACGGGGATGCTGCATTTCATTTGAAATGTAATTTTTCCAAAGTTTCTGGCCATGTACTCTCTTTTCTTTGAATAGCTATGTCTGAAAGCAATGAAAACCTCCAAGGAAATGTTTATATAATTTACATGTTTATTTAAGAGGTATGTATGTTTCTCTTAAGACCTGAAACTTGTTTTAAAACAAAAAGCAATATTCACTTCAAATCATAAATTTATAGAAGTTTTTGACATATCAGAAATATGTTTATCATCTTGCTTTTAAGTGGTACTGTTTCCCTTAGGGCATTCGTTCTCAAGTTTTAGAATGTGGAATAATCACGCAGTCAGTGTGTTTAATATGCACATTACTGGGCCTGCCTTAGAGTTCTGTTGGGTCTTTGGACCTCATTTTGAGAAACATTTTTTTGAGTTTTTCTTTTAGTTTGTCCTTAGTTACATATTAGAGAGAGTATTCATGATAAAACATTTTGAGAAGGGGTGGACAGTTACTGTCTTATCTACAATTTTAAATGAGTTTTGAGTAAATGACTTCTTCAAGTTAGATATCTTCTAAAAAAAAAATCCATCAGTTTTCTATCAATGTTACAAATGATGAAATATTTTTCTGTGATGAGGTTTTAACCATTATTCAGGGTGGCCCTTTTTTTTAATATTTTTTTTAAAAAATCTAATATTTACTGTGTATATTTTATACAGAATTGAATTACAAATATGTTTTAAATTGTATTCTGGTTTTTGTAGTCCTTATGTGCCATGCCAATTCTTTTTATATTACATAGAAGTTGTTTCAGATTACTCACCAGGGGACTAAGGCAATTGACAGAATGGTTGGAATTTTGGTATTCTAAGAAAAAATTTATTTTGTATAAGCATGTATGTGGTCAGATCATTTTACGTGTATGCAGCCTGAAATGCATATCAGGTATTATGCTTGTTTAGTACCTGTACATTTACTTTTAAATTTTGTTTTGTTTTGATTTTTGTCATGTAGAATACTGCCTTGGTATAATGTGATCTGTATTTGTGTACCTTTTTTTTTACTTTCAAATCTTTAAATAAAATGTTTAATACTCATCAAGATTGGAACATGTTTAATATGTAGCATACCAGAGTTTTGTGAAAGAACAAAGGCGTATCAAAATTTGTTCAAGAAGAGAAATGAAAATTTTAGAGTTTGGAATTTTGCTGTACTTAAAGCAGCATTGGTAGTTCTGATGCCATATTGTAGACATCTACTCATAAAATATAGTTCAGTGTTTTTTTTTTTTTTTAAACAACTCATCAGCTCTTTAATTTATTTATTTCTTTATTTTTGGCTGTGTTGGGTCTTCATTTCTGTGCGAGGGCTTTCTCTAGTTGTGGTGAGCGGGGGCCACTCTTCATCGCGATGCGCGGGCCTCTCACTATTGCGGCCTCTCTTGTTGCAGAGCGCAGGCTCAGTAGTTGTGGCTCACGGGCCTAGTTGCTCCGCGGCATGTGGGATCTTCCCAGATCAGAGCTCGAACCCGTGTCCCCTGCATTAGCAGGCAGATTCTCAACCACTGCGCCACCAGGGAAGCCCCTGTTCAGTGTATTTTTAAACTCACCCCTCTATATCTCTTATGTTGGAAAACAAATTAGTAAAAAATCAGCTGAAGAGAGAGCATTTTAACTAGTTTTAAAACTGAACCAAATTTAAACAGATTCAGAACAGTATGTTCTACAGTGATCTATTTTAGAGTTCCAGAACTTCTCCTTTCTCAATTGTAGCTAGTGTCCATATATAAACAAGCAGGAGCCTGGTATCCCACACTTAACAAACCTCTTTACCATTACTTAAGCCTTTCCTTTCCAAGGAGAACGAAATCTTAAGTGCTTTTATTTTTTCTTAATTGACTTGTCAGAGAGCTAGAGTCTGTATATTAAAACCACCAAAGACTGATCTCCTATGTCTTCTCTATTATTTTATCCTAATATCCCCTGTACCAAATCATAAATTTGGTTGTTTTCTTTGTGTTAATAAAATCCCGAAACAGAATCCAAAGAGGAGTTTGAAGCTTTTGGGAAATTTTGCATTCAATAGGGCAACCAGTTTCTCCCTGAGAGATAAAGTCAATCTCCAATCTTTAAAATCCAACAGGTTCGTTTCTGGATAACACCCAACAGCAAGTCATTTGGTATATATGATGGTCTCCCTTCATGGATTTACCCTCCTCTCCACTAGGACTTAAGGAAGCAGTTAAGACCCAGATAGTCTGAGTAGTTTGTATCCAAAGTTTATTGTCCCAGAATGTTCATGGTGCTAAATAAGGCTAATAAAAAGACAGAATCTCTGCCCTTCAAGATAGAGAACAGACATACTCAGAAAGATGATTGTCTCCACAGGAAATAGTCCAGTGATAAGAGCCAAATAAATGCAGAAAAATATATGTTATGTGGCCATGTTAGGTTACAGGTTTACCAGTGAAACTTGTATGAATTTTACTTGATATTCATATATAATTGATCCATGCTATACTTTTTTTTAGATTTATGGTAGATTGCAAAAAGCTTTAAGAATTCATATATACATAATAAAATCTTAGATATTTCTCTCTATATACACACACAGACATACACACACAACATATACTATACTAGATATACTATATATAAGATTAATACATAAGATTGTTTTTGGCTTTTCTGCTCAGAAATATGAACTGGAATTTACATGGACATGGGAGAGAAAATTATCAGATGCTCCTGCTTAGATTAGATTTTGTACAGTTCATCTCTGAAATTTATAATTAAGAGGAACCCAGCTCAGAATTTGAGAGTGATTTTTGGCTTGAAATGTGGCAGTGCAGTTCACCTTTATGTAGCAATTTGTGCCTTACTAGCATTAACACTGTATTTTTACTCCAATTTCTATTTTCAACATTTTTACTGAAGAAAATGGAATTACAATTCTTCTAAGGATTAAGTGGCTGTTTCGTGTGATCTTTTACAGGCTATCTGAAAGTTAAACTCCATTCCAGATGTGTTCACTAGACTTGAGAGAGCTTTAGCTCAAGTTTTTATTGACAACAGGTCAGAAGCAAATTCGCATTGTGTAAGAAAGGACCCTTTGCGGGTAGAGGCGGGGCTCTTTTACCAGAAAAATTTTTTTCAAGCAAATTTTTTTCTAAGGTAAATTTCTAAGTAAAATTTTCTAGAAGTAGTGCCACGTAACCAGATTTAAACCTTCCATGATGTAAACTGTCTGCAACGTGGGTGGTTATACTTCGTGACTTTTTACGTTATTCATAGTATATTTAGGGGAAAATATCATGTAAAGATAGTTAAGTACAGAAACCTAATTCTAACTCACATTTTATGGTCTTTTACCAGAAAAATATTTTTCAAGTAAAATTTTTTTCTAAGGTAAATTTCTAAGTAAAATTTTTTTCTAGGCACTCTTGATTTTTATTTAAAAGTTAGATTTTTAAATTTAAAGATCATGAAAGTATGTGCACTTGTGCATCATTTGAAAGTTTACTCAATTTGAAACAATATTTTGATGATGAAATCTGAATCTATGTTAATGAGGATACTTTGCTACATTATTATTCCCTTCTTTAAGTTTAAATTTTTATTTCATACGTTTATTGAAGGCTATGTAATGTGTCTAGTACTATGCTGATCCTACAGGATTTGGAAAAGTTTTATTGTAAGGAGTTTTTTTATGATACAAGGAATAAATTCATTCCAGAAAAGTTGGCTTAGGTTTAAAAGAAAAAAAGTCGGTGTGTATGTTATCCTTTGAGGTAGGGGATATTTCCTATGATTAAAATAAAAATTAACATTCTCCCCCAAGTAGTGAGGTCTGAAAAATGTGAAAATGGGAGATAGCAGCATATATGGTTCTGTCTCCGAATGGTGATTCCATCCACTTCCTCACCACCAGGGGCCAGTCTCTTGCTGTAATGAAGGTCAGAGTTACCAGCACTTTCGCCCTCCGGAGAAGGCAGTATATTCTCTACAAGCCGGTTACCAAGAGGTTCCAGGATCTCATCAGTGCTTATCATGTGTGTTTTGAATTTACAGTTATCTGGGAGTCTGGCAAATTGTCATAGAACTGCTTTGCCTTCGTTAACTCTTCAGGGTGTTAGACCTTCCATATTCTTTCAACACAAATTAGGACCTACTATGTGCCGGGCACTGGGGATGTATCAAGCAAGAGTCTAGTCATGTCATATTTCATGCAGTCTGGGCAGTTTTCCATCTGTGAAGGATACCTTTAGCTGAAAATAAAACCAGGGCGGATTTTGGTCATTTAAATATAGAAGAATTCAATTAAAACAAAATGCAAGAAATTGCCCACATTCTTTAGTTGTGGAAATTTCTATATCAATTATTGCATGGCATCACAGGTTTAACCCATGAATGTTTGTAGACCCTCAGAGTATCCATTAAAAACATGATTTCAGGAAAGTTTTGACTATGTTGCTATTTCACAAACACTAAACACTTTTGTATTGGAAGTAAATAGTTGAAAGAATCAGTTTGCCAAGGAAAGACATTTTCCTGCTAATTCCGTTGAACATTAATTTCCAGCGTGCTTCAGTTCCAGGCAGTTATTTACTTCATTGCCCAAAATAACTCTACAGTGTGCTGTGCGTTGCACTAAACAACCTCACACCTTCTCCTTCACAGGTTTTTCATCAACAACTTTTTTAGATTTGTTGTGTTATTCTTTTTTAATTTTAATTAATTAATTAATTAATTTTTGGCTGCATTGGGTCTTCGTTGCTGCGCGTGGGCTTTTCTCTAGTTCCAGCGAGCGGGGGCTACTCTTCGTTGTGGTGCAGGGGCTTCTCGTTGCAGTGGCTTCTCTTGTTGTGGAGCATGGGCTCTAGAAGCATGGGCTTCAGTAGTTGTGGCTCGTGGGCTCTAGAGCGCAGGCTCAGTAGTTGTGGCGCACGGGCTTAGTTGCTCCGCGGCATGTGGGATCTTCCTGGGCCAGCACTCGAACCTCTGTCCCCTGCATTGGCAGGCGGATTCTTAACCACTGTGCCACCAGGGAAGCCTGATTTGTTGTGTTATTGACACCATTTTATAATCTGCACATTGTAACTTGATAGTAAGAGCAACTAGGAAGTATGAAATCTGTCCACTTACAAAGTATTCTTAAAAGTATAAGAATTCCTTTTTGCGAGCCTGCTTCTTTTTTGTTATATTCACTAGTTTGTTGTACTTTTTAGATTCCAAATACAAGTGATATCATGCAGTATAATGTGAACAAACTAGTGGTTACCGGTGGGAAGAGGGAAGGGGGAAGGGGCAATATCAAGGTAGGAGATTAAGAGATACAAACTATTAGGTACAAAATAAGCTACAAGGATATATTGTACAACGTGGGGAATATAGCCAATATTTTATAATAACTATAAGTAGACTATAACCTTTAAAAATTGTGAATCACTATATTGTACATCTATAACTTATATTGTACAACTATACTTCAATAAAGATTTTAGAACATTTTACCAAAAAATGGGGAATAGGTAAATATATTTTTACAAATTTCTATAGTGATAGAAATAAAGGAAAGAGAAAGAAAATTCCCTTTTGTATTTCAAAATAGAGGTGAAAGATTGTACTTATGATGAGGCCTCACGATTTTTATTTCTATCTGATTTTCAGTGATGCCAAAGGAAGTTAAGTTTCCCAAAGAAAGTTGCTCCTCACTGTTGGGTCCACCCAAATAGAAATAGTATGGATTTATGGATTTTAATAGCTGACATGGGCCAGGCATGTGCTAAACGTTTCACGGACGTCTCATTTAATCCTAACAATCCCGTGACTGTCTCCCATCCCAGAGCTACTAAACTGAAGTCTGTGTAGGCAGGACCTGAGACTAGCACCTCAGGTGGTCTCAAGTTAAATTCAGAGAATTGAATCCACTAGCCTTATTAATAGGTACTATTATCACCATTCAACTGGTGGGGAAAAAATGGAGTTTAAGGGAGGTTAAGTAACTTGCTCAATCAAGGTCCATATGATTCCAGTGCCTGTTGCCTCTCAAGACAGTTACATAACATTTGCTCCAAATTCTGTGTCCTGAGAAATTACACACAGCTAATTCACGCCCTGTTCTTCAAACTCTCTCTGGCTAACTCGTTGATGGCCATCTCTGTGGGTCTGGCCCCTTCTCTGCAGCCCTCCGTGCTGGTTCAACCCTGCCAGCCTTTTCCAGCGATGCTGCACTCCGTCTTTCCATGCTCTGAGCCTCCCACTTCATAGATACATGAAGGACACTTTCTTGACTGGCCCAGGACTCCTTTCTTTCAAGCACTCAGAACTGTGTGGTAGCCCATCAGAAACTGTTCCTACATCCAACATTTGGTGTGAGCCTGCCCGGTGAAATAATCCTGTGGCTTGCCTCGCCCAACCACGACTTCCTCAGATCAAGACGTCCAGGACGCTGCTGATTTCTGGGAAACCAGGGTACCCCCTGAAACACACACACACACCTCTAATCCACTAGGTGACTGCGAAGGTTTGTTCTTTTGGACATCTTGGAGTTAGTTATACCCATATGCTTGTTATTTGTGGTGATGCTTCAGGATGTGACTCCAGCAAGATAGCCTGCCCTGTACTCTCATCCCAATTCTTCTCTGTTCTCGCCCTTCCCAAACTCAACCTTCCTTCCTCCTTTCCCTCCTAGCTGTTCTCTGTGCCCACTGGGACCCTCCTTCCTGGATAAATTGACATCAAGGTTCTCAGCCCATTCGTTGCACTCTCCTTCCCCTTCTGAGTGAGAACGTTGCTTTTCCTGCCGCCCTCTCAAGTGGCGGCTGCTCATTCTAATGGTTCCCAGGATTCAGCCTTCTCCTGCTCCCTTAAAGCTACTGCATACTAGCACTCCTCCACCTTTGTGTGAAAACCCTGCTTCTTCAGGCTCTGTGCTATGTGGCCCAGCCCCTTTACCATACAACATCCTCCTGCTCATTCCATTTCATTTGAGGAAGATGTGGTACCTGGCTCACTGCTCTACTCTAAGGCCAGCCATCTGTAGCAACCAGTGTCTCAATGGACCAGGGATCCAACATCCAATCAAACACCAAATCCCATCCTTTCTTTCTTTTTTTTTTTTCTAACTTTTTTTTTTTTTTGGCTGTGTTGGGTCTTTGTTGCTGCGTACAGGCTTTCTCTAGTTGCGCCAAGTGGGGGCTACTCTTCGTTGCGGTGTGCAGGCTTCTCATTGCGGTGGCTTCTCTTGTTACGGAGCATGGGCTCTAGGCACGCGGGCTCAGTAGTTGTGGCTCGCGGGCTCAGTAGTTGTGGCTCGCGGGCTCTAGAGCGCGGGCTCTAGAGCGCAAGCTCAGTAGTTGTGGCGCACGGGCTTAGCTGCTCCACGGCATGTGGGATCTTCCCAGACCAGGGCTCGAACCCGTGTCCCCTGCACTGGCAGGCGGATTCTTAACCACTGCGCCACCAGAGAGGACCCATCCTTTGTTTCTTATCAGTCTTTTTCCTACCACACGTGTTTCCACCTAAGGATCTTAACACATGCTGTCCCAGTGCCTCCTCTCCTTTTGCCCTTTCTCAGGTGGGCACCTTATATCCTTCAGGCATGTGTCTCTTCCCCCGAGAGGACAACCTAGGGCCACCTTACTTAACCCCCTCCACTATTCTCTCTCATTGCACTTTGTTTTCTTGACAGCATCCCTCACAGTGTGTAATTATATGATGCTGATTTGTTTTACCATCATCTGTCACCTCCACCAATCTGTATGTTCCATGAGGGCAGGGGTCACGTCAATTTCATTTACTATTGCAGTCCCAGCACCTAGAACAATGCTTGGCACATAGACCCTCCAGAAACATTTATTAAATGAATAAATAAATGAGTGAATGAACAAACGTTAGCCCTGTACTTTGGAAAGAGAGAGCTCCCACTGGCTTGTGGTTTCACCATGAATAGAGGTTGGCAGGGAAACTTTCATTGATCCAGCAGAGTTGGGACTAAGGAACCAGTATTTTTTATAGACCACGCAGATCATTTTTATGCTTTAATAAAGTCTGGAAAACAGAACCAAGGAAGGGCCTTCACCCACACACTAAATGCTGACCTAGGCTAGAGAACTTCTTGCTATAGTCGGGAAGGTGAGTCATTCTGGGCTTTTGTGGGATTCCCCAACACTGATGTAAACAGAAGCATTTAGAGAAGGCCCTCAATTACTCAGGTAATAAATGGAAATCAAGGGAAAAGGGACTCCTGAAAGATAGTAGAGACTGAAAGGTGTAGACTAATTTTAGTTTGTAATAAGTTTTCTGTTTTGTATGAGGAATTTTGGAGAGGAGAATTTCAGTTTATAGATTTCCTTCGTTGCCTTAACCAGGTGAATAATCCTATTGAAACTCCTCAATGGCAGCATGTTTCATACTCTGAAGATGATTTCTAGAGGTAAACAGGACATATTATCTCTTCTCTTTGGCCACAGAGGAACTTCAGTTCTTCTCAGGAGAGAAGAAATGATGACCCAGAGAAGTTTTTTTTCCCAGCGCAATGATTCCCCAAAGCTGTGGCTTCTGTCTCTTTGTTGAGCTCCCTGGATGTATCTCAGGTGCTTGCCCTGGGCCAGGGGAGCAGAGGATCTAGTTCAGAAGCTCTTCCAAGTCAGTGTTCACAGAACCAGAAGAATATTCAATTAGTTCTGTACTCCAGGCTCCTTGTGATGGGATTTCTTGGGGGATGAGGCGGGGATGAGGATGAAAAGAGAGACTGCACCTCTCGTTTAGAATCCTATCCCTAGAAGCTCACACAACTACAGGGTCTCAACCACAGGCCGTGGGAGTCCTCACGTGGGTGTCCTCTAAAGATAGCAGAGAATGTCCCACCTGGAATCCCCTTTCCTCTCCCCACCCTCCCCCATCCACCTCCTTTACCACAGAGTAACCCACGCCCATCTCTACTGCTAAGATGGGTAGGGGAAACACAGGGGTTAGAGGAGAGGAGGGAAGAACTGCAATTGCCTTGCTTCTGTTTTCTGTTTGTTTGTTGATTTGGTTTTAACTTGATCACTTCTAAATTTCTTTAAAAAAATCAGACATCTTGTATTGTGAGGATTAATATCCTATGGCTACTTCTCCAGGTCTAGGTTTAAGATTCATACTCTCCCTGCCAGCACGACTCTTGGGCCTTTGGGGCTTAGAAGAGTATCTGTCTCCTTTTAAAACCTGGAGTAACCTTACAAAGTTCCCTTCTATGAATGCTGACTTGACAGAAAGCATGTCTGACTGACAGATACCATGTCTGACTTCCCCTTCCCAATTTCCTATCTCTTTCACTCTCTGACATCAGGCAAAGAGATGTTATAAATGATGGTGGACTGTACTGAACTACTGCTTTTGGTATTGTAGGTTGGGCAGGGGTAGGAGTGAGGATCTAAGTGCCATTTCTAACACCACCTGTATGGGAAAAGACCTTCCATGTTCCCAACAAAGAACAGACAAACTAGTGGACCTAGTATTACCATGGAAACAGTCCCTCCGTGTATGTATGGGTGGTCATACACATAACACACATAAAGGCAGTGCCCTGGGGCATTCTCTCTATGACAGTCATTTTGGGACCTTGGGGAATCCCTGGCCTCACTGAGTATTACTTAGGGTAAGCTACACTGCTCTAACAAATAGACCCATAAGGTAATGGAAGTTCATTTCTTCCTCTCCTAACAGTCTGGGGCAGATGCTCTGGGTCTGGAGCTGGGAAGATGCGGCTGTTTCCCATTGACACGCAGGGCACCCGGTCTCAGGTGCCTTAGGGAAGGAAAGAGCTAGGAGGCACATTCGTGGGAAGTGTTACAGCCCTGGCTTGGAAGCAACTTGCCTCACGTAGGCTCACATGGCTTTGGCCAGAACTCAGTCATATGGCCTTTGCTAAAGCAAGGGAGGCTGAGGAATGTCAGCCAGCTGTGCACCCAGGAAGAAGAGGTGGATAGATTTAGAAGGCCTGCCAGCTGTCTTCTCTGTGCTGAGGCTGAGTTCCAGGCTGAACTGCCTCAGATGAGAGACCCTGAACTGACCCTTGGAGGGGCATCAGCATATGATTCAGACTGAGAAGGAAGGGGTGGGAAGTCCTGCACTGATACTCAGAGGGCCACCAGCACAGCCCTGTTTCTCGTGGCTGCAGCTGCTGTGTCCCACTTTGACTTCCTGCTTCAATTCCTGGCGCAGCTGGACTTCCACCTCCTTCCTTTGCTCTCCTCCTGGGCCTGCTCCCAGTCAGTGTGGCCTCAGGCTCACAGTCTCTCCTTGCTACTGGGATCCACCAAGGAGTTTCCTGGTCCCTTATTCACTGGACTCCCTGGCTTTCAGCTCAAACGTCCTGTAAGTCCCCTACTGTTCCTCCTAAAGTGGACAACGGCACCGGGGCTCTGAGCTCTCGTACTGATGCCCCATCCCAGACTACTGCCCTTTATGGCCTCCCCTTGGCTTTGGCACATTCGGTCTCCTCTTTTGTTTCCCTCACCTCCTCCAGACCCGCCTCCTGGCTGACTGCTGGTTTGAGAAGCTGTGCCTTTCACACTTGAAGACACTCAGCTTTTTCTCCCCCCAGACTCCAGACTGCATCTGTGTTAGGCACCTTCTCCTGCCTGGAGCTCCCTTGCTGGAAATCATCTGTGACCCAGGCAGTTCAGAAGACGTATAGACATTAAAAAAAAAACTCAGTAAGAATCCTTCACTTGTCACTTAGCAGATGTCAACAGCTTTGCAATGGTGGAGTTTTTATGTACGTGATCTGCCACCTCCTTCCCCATCTAAGCTGGAAACCCTTGGTTTATATTTAATGAATTTCTTGTTATGTCCTAAGTATTGTGGCACATATATACTTTGTTTACTCCACAGCACTTAGCATATACTAAGCACTCACTAAATACTATTAATACTAGCTTTTCCTTCATCCATTTATTATTTTAAGGGAAATTCTTATTATAGTGCAGAGTTAGATGATTTAAAACATTGCTACTCAGCCCTCAAAATAAGTATTACAAATGAAGGAATCATAGAAAAGGCTGAACATATAGCTCTACTGAGGAAGAGTATATTAAAAAACTAAAGAGAAAGGTCATTTAAAGACTAGAAAGAAGTAAAGCTAGATATTTACTATACCATTCTGAAGTGTGCTTTGTCATTGTACTTATAGTGTGGTCTAGCTGTGTTTTTAACGCATTATAACTACATTTTGAAATGAGGACCTGTCTTGATAAAAATATGGAAGCTATAAAGAGAAATATCATGTATGCAGCCTAAAAGTTGGCTTGCCCAAGAAATTCTTTAGAGATTCATTTACATCGTTTGGTTCAGCGGACCTGGAGAAGGAGTTGTAAGTTATGGAATGGTAGTCCAGATTTGAAAAGGGAGGTCTGTTAGGTCAGAAACAAATTCTTCTTTATAGAATCCAACTCATTTGAAATGAGGGAGAAAACTGATGGATGGTTTAAAAGGAAATGTTTGACTGAAGCCTGCCTGCTGTACCCATAGCTACCTGCCCACCAGAACGTGATTCCCTGGTGACAGCTGCACTAATTATAGAAAACAAGTTGAGTGGAAGAAGATGAATTATGTAAATTTATAATCACTGAGGATCCTGTTGGAGCCTTTAGGAATTTTGATTAATAAAAACAAACCTAGGATTTTCTTACATTGAAAAGCAATTAAAAGATGAAGGATAATTTGCTATAGTCTTAGAATAGCAAAGGAACAACATTTATTAACATGTTTTTATTTCTTACTGCTTATTCATTGTATTACATATAATTACACATCATTGCATGTGTATCATTTATTACTGTAAATTACTTGCTGGTAACAGCCATTTTGTGGATTGGAGAGGAAGTATAAGGTGTGTTTTAGGCTGCATGTTTATATTTTTATTTTTTGTTTATGAAAAATAATGAAAGGTACCAAAAAAAAGTCATGTTTTTCATAAACCCATGCTATTAAAAGAGAAGACTGCAACTTTCTCTGCTCCATTTCAACCAGTTCTCTTATTCTAAAATATAAACCTAGCTTAAAAGCTGAGGATTAGGGCTTCCCTGGTGGCGCAGTGGTTGAGAATCTGCCTGCTAATGCAGGGGACACGCGTTCGAGCCCTGGTCTGGGAAGATCCCACATGCCGCGGAGCAACTAGGCCCGTGAGCCACAACTACTGAGCCTGCGCGTCTGGAGCCTGTGCTCTGCAATAAGAGAGGCCGCGACAGTGAGAGGCCTGCGCACCGCGATGAAGAGTGGCCCCCGCTCGCCGCAACTAGAGAAAGCCCTTGCACGGAAACGAAGACCCACAACACAGCCATAAATAAATAAATTTAAAAAAAAAAAAAAAAAAAAAAAGCTGAGGATTAGAAAACAATCAAGAATGGTAAGCCACTCAATCTTCTAAAACAAAACATTTTTGTTTGTGTTCATAGATGAGCCATTGAAACTTATACCTTAATAAAGATGCTTAACATTGTTCTATACACATTTAGAAATTTGATAAACTCAGGCTTAGTGAATATGTTAACAAAAGTAAGTGAAACTGGTATTTAAAAATTTTTATTAGTGAAATATTACTCAACACAATTTAATATGCTGTAATTTTATTTATTTATTTATTTATTTTTGGCTGTGTTGGGTCTTTGTTGCTGTGTGCGGGCTTTCTCTAGTTGTGGCGATCAGGGGCTTCTCTTGTTGCAGAGCACAGGCTCTAGGTGCACGGGCTTCAGTAGTTGCAGCACGTGGGCTCAGTAGTTGCGGCACACGGGCACTAGAGTACACGGGCTTCAGTAGTTACGGCACACAGGCTCAGTAGTTATGGTGCAGGCTCTAGAGCACAGGCTCAGTAGTAGTGGCGCACGGGCTTAGTTGCTCCGTGGCATGTGGGATCTTCCCGGACCAGGGACCGAACCCGTGTCCCCTGCATTGGCAGGCGGATTCTTAACCACTGCACCACCAGGGAAGCCCCAATAGGCTGTAATTTTAAATGACTCTTTTTTCCTACTCAGACACATTGGAAATGCTGCTAAATTGTTTCGGTCACCAACTCACTGAACAACAGCAACAACAAAAGACATTACTTGCTACATATCAGGAAGGTGAAGGGTATACCACTAAGGCAGCACAATTCACAGGAAAGGTTCTGTTCTCACTCCCCATCATCATAGCACTTTGACTAAGCGGGGAAAACACCATTACATCAGGATCAGAAAACCGTGCGAATGCAAAATGCTCTATGTTTATTGCCACTCTTAATTCCCAAGTATGTATATTTTAATAATCTACAGTTCAGGGGAGAATACCCAAGTCTTTTCCCAAAGGCAGATCTCTCACGATTTGTGCTACACTGAGAACCTCTGTACAGACAAAGCACAGCTCAAGGATACCCAAGTGTTCATATTTAGCACTGACACAGCGCTTTCATGTGTAACATGCTTTACAAACATTGACTAAATAAGAGGAACAACACCCCTGCAAGGTATTTAGCAGGATGCAAAAATGAAAATTTACAAGAAAGACAGCCAGGATGCATAAATCATGAAGTGTTAAATCAACATGACCTGGAAACCAGCAAGACTCCCTCCCCCTTTCTTGCCACGACGGTCTTTTAGATTTTATGCCAGGTGATGGTGGCGGTGGGGTGATGTCTGGGTGGGAGGGCTGTGATAAAATTCTAAATATCACATTTGCAAAAGGAATTGTTCTACTAGCTCAGAGAAGGGGCTTCAAGAATATAATCCATTTAGAAGTACCCAAGAGAATAGGAAATCAATACAGTATTTAATTAATCTACTGCAGATTGACTTCACATAAAGGAAACCCAACCAGGGAAGTATCATGCTAGGAAATCTGACAGTGCACAGTTGGAGAGTCTAAGAGGGCAGCAAAATGGCCTAGGGTATAATCTGCATTTTTCATTCTTTCAGGAGGTGTGGGAGGGCATCGTGACTGTCCTGGGGTCTGACTGCAGACTTCCCTCCCCTGTTCTATGAAAGCAGTCTCAACAGGTAACAACATTACACAATGGTGAGTGGAATAAGTTCAGTAGCTTTTAGAGAACAGAATGGACTGTCATTCAGTTTAGGGCTTTGGATGAAGAAGACTGGGATCCTAACTAGTGCTGTAACCCGAGTCTCTGTTTCTTATTTATTTATTTATTTGGCCGACCGGCATGTGGGATCTCAGTTCCCGGACCAGGGATGAAACCTGCGTCCTCTGCAGTGGAAGCGGGGAGTCTTAAACACTGAATTCCTCTTCATCTTTATATGGTTTAATAATCTCTCTCAAAGAGGTGCTGGAAAATGAAATGAAATGGACGTGAAAGTGCTTAAGAGCAAGAGTAGATGCTCAATGAACTGTAGTTCTCTTCTCCTTACTGTCTTTGGTGAACTGCGGCTATGAGGCAGGTACAGTTCTGTCTCAACCTCAGGAGATCTGCCATCAGTGGAAGCAGTTATAGAGTCAGGACCCATCTCAGATGCCCTCTAGAACCCCCGAGGGCCCGTGTTTAACATGCACCACACGTGCTACCGAGCACCTGCAATGTGGCTAGTCCAAGAGATGAGCTCTCACTGTAGACTACAAGCCAGATTTCGAAGACCTAGTAAAAGAAAAAGAATGTAAAATATTCTATTCATAATTTTAGTATTTATTACATGTTGAAATGAGAATATTTTGGACATATTGGGTTAAATAAAATATATGAAAATTAACTCTACCTCTTTTCACTTTTAAAAATTGTGGCTGAGGAAGACAGTTACAGGGATGGAACTCGTGCTTCCACTGCCAGGGAAGTCCCTTCACATTACGTTTCTATTAGGCAGTATTGTCTCGGACTTGGAACATAACTCTCAAATATCTTAGATCACGTACTTCATCAGTGAAAAAAATTTTTGAAAATGCATCCCGAAATATATAAATTTTTAATTTATAAGTATACTTTATAAACATTAGAGACATACAAAAGCAGAAAGCAAACAGATGGATAGAAGTCTTGGTATCTTCTTCTCACACCCTGATGATCACAAGTATACCCCTAGGGTGTGCACAGGCCCTTTGGAAATTGCTACCTTAGAAAGGGCCCTTGATGAGGCAAAGGACTCCCACACTCCTTCAGGGAGTAGGGGAAATGGGTGATTATAATTGGAGAGAAACAAAATTACAATGAAATTGTAACAATACACAGATTGCACAAGTACAACCAAAGTGAAATATTATAAATGTAACAACATGAGTAAGAAAAAAATGCAAACAGTAGGCTCCCCTCAGTTGCGGCTGCAGTATTGTTGAGGGGGGGGTGGCCAAGTGAGAGCCCATGAGATCTAGCCGAAGCTCCCTCTATGTAGATCTTTACAGAAGATTGGAAGATGTCAACTGTCTGAATCAAAGTTATGGAGGAGGGACTAAGGCATACCCTAGGTGTTGCTTGGTAGCTTCTTCTCTCACCACTCTCATACGGAAAAGAGGGGCAGATCCTGGGTTTTAAAAATTCACTAGGAAGAGGGGGAAAGGAAAGTGCCAGGGAGGAAGGGAGTGGAGAAGGAGCCGGTGCCTATGTTTTCCGGTCCCATGAGCAGAGGTGTGGAGGTGTGGAATCCCACTCCATGTAGGACCCCACAAAGTGACAAGAACTTTCTGATGAGAAGCGTTGGGAGATGCTAAGATTTGAGGGCAGCAGAGAAAGACTCCTGTGCCCAAGTTTGGCCCAAGAACCAAAGAGATTATGGGCTTGGGTGAGGCATGAGGCCTTATGTGTGCTAGAGACCAGAGGACCTGCCCCACATAGTCTACAATACATGAGACCATCTGGGACTCCTGGATGACCTTAGGGATGGGAAGAAGCCCAAATCATGACTGAGATTAATTTCCTGGCAGCAGAATTATTTGAATTAGAGATACATAGAAATGTGACACATTTTTAATGAAAAATATCATAATTATTAAATGTACATAGTTACATAGTTTAAAATGTGAAATAGAGTATATGTATACCTGATTCACTTTGCTGTAGCCCTGAAACTAACACATTATAAATCAACTATACTCCAATAAAAAAAATTTTTTTAATGTGAAATAGAAATGAAATGAAAAGTCCCTTGTCCTAACTCCACACTCCAGATTCCCACTTCCTGGGAAGAGCCACCTTCAACTTTTTGAGCTATTTCTTCTCACGCTTACCTCCATAATTCTAAATAAGGTATTCTTACTATTTCTGAAGTTTTTGAGTTTTATATATTGCCTAAGAACTTCTCACTATAGAAGATGAAGGTTCATACACACACACACACACACACACACACACACACACACACACACACTTTGCCTCCCCTCTGTCCTCTCAATATAGTTATATCACAATTTTGTAATTTTGGTTATTAATAGAGTATTTACATTACTATGACTATGCCAGTTTTATTCACAGCAGAGCCAGGTAATGTATTGTAATTTCCTTTCTTGAAAAATTTTTGTTTTTTCTACAGTTAATAAGTACCTTAAAAATTTTTTTGGTTTTTTATGAACCTATGGACCACTCATTCGTTCTCGAATTTTCTCACTACACAGTAAGGCTCTCTCGATGTGTTCAAACATTAGGAAGTGTGTCATTTTTCTGTCATTTCTCACTTTCCTGTATTAATCTGGACTGGAACATGCTTGTCATCCTGGGGCTTCCTTTCACCATCAGTCTCACATTTCCCTTTGCCCTCATTTCTTGAATTTTTTTGTTGTTGTTGTTCTTGTGGGTTTATGCTTACTTTATTCATTTACTTCACTTAAAAAATTTTTTTAAAAATTTTTTGGCTGCGTTGGGTCTTCGTTGCTGTGTGCGGGCTTTCTCTAGTTGTGACGAGCAGGGGCTACACTTCGTTGCGTTGCGTGGGCTTCTCATTTGCGGTGGCTTCTCTTGTTGCGGAGCATGGGCTCTAGGCGCGCAAGCTTCAGTAGTTGTGGCACGTGGGCTCAGTAGTTGTGGCACACAGGCTTAGTTGCTCCGTGGCATGTGGGATCTTCCACGGACCAGGGCTCAAACCCGTGTCCCCTGCATTAGCAGGCAGATTCTTAACCACTGCGCCACCTGGGAAGTCCCCATTTACTTTACTTTTTATGAGGGTTCAAGAAGTTGCAGATGTTATTTTTTTTCAGGAGTGCTGCTTATCAGGTAGTAGTAGGAATGTGACATTTTCCAGTCTCAGTCTTGTAGCGTAAACGTCATAGCAGCCTCACAGAAACAGCAGCACCTGCAAACCAAGTCCATGCATTGGGGCAGCACCAGTGACACAGTGAAGAGAAGCTCCTTCTCCAGCTGGAGCTGACTCCAACCATCTGCATGACAGACTGCAGAGTCAAGTGTAGAGCCCTCTTAAACTCTAGTAACTCACTAATAGGGGCTCCAAAAACCACATTGTATAACTCATAGCATCATTCTGTAAGTTCTGGAAAGTAGCTCTTAGTCATATGGGAAAATAAATGCTTCAATGACTGTGGGTCATTTATCTCTCAGAACCAAAACAGCTCCTATGGCCAAAAGTGGGACACTTTGAGCAAAACTAAAGTGTAATGCATTGAGATACCTAAAATGTGCTAAAATCCATGAGTTCATAAGGACACAAGAAATTAAAACCCAAAAGACTCCTTGGTCATCTTTCGAGGATGCTCATTATTCTGACAACTGGTAAATAAAAGGAAAGAATCAAACATCCTGCCTTTCCTGAAAAAAAAAAACCCAAAAAACTGTACTTCAGGTTAACAAATAGATGACAACAGAGAGCTCTTCTTTAAAAAAAACAACAAAAAACTCCAGCTAATAAATGAGGAAGGAGTAAATAAGTGCAACCCCTATTGAAATCATGGATCCAGGCAATGATCATCAATGGTTACTGAAACCATTTGCTGAAAACTGATGGGGAACTTTATCTATCTATCTATCTATCTATCTATCTATCGATCGATCGATCTATTTATGCCACATTGTGCGTCATGCAGGATCTTAGTTCCCTGATCAGGGATCGAACCCGTGCCCCCTGCAGTGGAAGCGCAGAGTCCTAACCACTGGACCGGCAGGGAATTCCCCGATGGAGAACTTTGTAATAGATGGATCAGGCTGACAATATCTGGAAACACTGATCAATCTTAATATTACAAAAAAGAGAGACAAGGAGACAGTATGTGCCTCATGCGATGTAAACGGGAAGTACACAGCACTGCCAATAATATATTCTTGCCAACAAATTACACACAATCTGATTGTCTCTAGATTTTACTACCACTGTAACAGAAAACAGAGGGAGCAGGAAGATGATAAATTGACATTATAAGGAGGAAGTCAACAAAATCATCAAAAATCAGAATATAGGAAACTCCTATAGGACAAATGGCACAGTTTCTTCCACAAATAAATGGCAAGGAAAAAGGAGTACCTGTGGATTCAGAGACTCAAGGAACCCATACCAAGCATGGTATGTGGCTCTTGTTTCAAACATACCAACCATAAAAACAATCAAACAAGCAAAACTTTATGAGACAACCAGGGACATGTGAACTCTGACTGGATATTTGATGATATTAAGGGATCATTGTTAATCATTTAAGATATGACTCTGGTATTGTGATTATTTTTTTAAAACTTCTTGTCATTTAGAGATACACACCAATGTCAAGAGAGTCTCCTATTGCCTGCCTTCCTTGTCCCACAAACTCTTATCCCATCGGGTTGGTTCTCTTGACAACAGTCAGAAAGGCTAGTGTAGATGCCCAGGCCCTCTCTGGCTTGTCACAGAGCTTGCTCTGTGTGAGCCCTTGGCGTCAGCCTAGGTCTTCAAAGAAGAGCCAAGGGAGATGGCCACTGTGAGTGGTAGTAATTGCTGAGTAATTGTAATTGCTCAGTAATTGCTGAGAATGTGTTGTGGGACCAGCGCTAAGGAGTGGTGAGGGCTGTGGTAAGTTGGAGAGCACACTCTCTATCTGAAGACATTCAAATGCAATGCTAGAAGGAGGGAGGGAGAGAGAGAGAGAGAGAGGATGAACCAACACTGGAGGCCAAAGAACGTGGATCCAGGCTCTAATCTTTAGCCAAATTAGTGATCCCTGCAGCAGACCTAAACCTATACTTGAGCTGAATCTAGACTTTTTTGGAAGTACACCTCTTGGCCATATCCATCTCGTTGACAGTCAGTACAGAACTCTACTGTCTACTCACAGTGGATTAGAGAATGTTATGCTTATCAAACTGACAAAGCAAGAACTGGTAGGAAATGTGCTACCAGGAAAAAGGCAGTCCCTTGAGGAACCTGTCTGTGTTGATTTAATGATAAGAATCTGTGCACCAAGGGTGTCAGCCAGACAGGAAATCCATCCTGGTGGAGAGTCAGAAGTGCCCCAGTTGGACTGACAGGCTGTGGCCACATTGATTGGCTCCAAAGGGCATGTTATACGCACAGGCAAAGGGCTTATCTAGACTTTGCGGTCAGGTCACCAGAGACTTTCCTGGGGCACTGAAAGGGAGTATAGGGAAAGGGATTGAGGGCCCTAAGAAAGAGGCAGGAAATCTACTTCTTCTTTTCTCCCTGTGATCGACTGATTTTTATTCAATTTAAAAATAATTCTGAGATTCTTCCTAGATACTAGAGAAATATCAGAATGCGGTAGAAATTATTTATTAAAAAATGGAATTTTTTTGGTGTGTTTCAGGATCTTGCTGAAAGGATTATTCATTTATTTGGTGGGTTAGCAGGAAGGCTGACTGTATCAACTGCTGCACTGTCAAGAACAAACACTTCTTGAGAATACAATGAAAAGGAACCATACCAAACCCTGTGGTGGATATAGGCATGAGTAAGACACAGTTCCTGCCCTGCCAGATCTTACGCTACAGTTGAAAATCTGAGATCATAAAATTACACTAAAAAAAAAAAAAAAATTACACTATAAGACATAATGTGGTAAATGTAAATGACTATGAAATTAGGAAAGGCAGAGATGGACATGCAAAGCTTCACAAAATATATGGGGACTGAAAGCTTTGAAGGGTGGCCTGAATTTCAGTAGGTGTTAAAGGGAGAGAGAGCTTTAATCCCATCTAATTCTGTCATGGTATACTAGATGTTGCCAGGGCCTGAATGTCTGCATTCCCTCCAAAGATACTGCCTTGCCCAAAGGCTCTTGCAGGCAGTCGTGCTTTAATGCCCACAGCCCACTATTCTAGCAGGTTAGGCAAGAGGTGGTTTCCTGACCCAGGACTGTCACTCCCAGGTGTGACCCGACTAGTACAGCCTGGCGTAGAAGGACATTCTGAGCCCATGAGAGTCTTCTTTTTGATAATTTAAATGTAGAAACATGAAAGAGCTCATGTGAAAGGATGCCATGTGTAAGTCAAAGTTATGAAGGAAAGAAGGTGG
Source organism: Balaenoptera musculus (assembly GCF_009873245.2). NCBI lineage: Eukaryota > Metazoa > Chordata > Mammalia > Artiodactyla > Balaenopteridae > Balaenoptera > Balaenoptera musculus. The sequence continues at coordinate 48,452,055 of NC_045788.1, forward strand.
TACCAGGCTCCCTTGGAGCCGAGGGCTTTCTGGTTCCAATAACAGGTCTCCTTATAATCCTCCACCTCTAAGTGACTTGAAGTAAATGGAATGGAAAACTGTTCCTTAAACAAATTATCTGATTAAAATCTATGGGCAAGATGAATGGAAATAGTAACAGGGTTTTTTTTTTCTCTCTTAGCTATGAGACTGTCTTGGTACAAATACCCTGAAAGTCATCTTAGTAATTATAAGGTGGACATTGACCTTACATTTGTATGCAAGAGGATTTGACAAATGGCATGTTACCCAGAACTTCCGGTTTCTCTTTGTTTTACCTCCAACTTCTGTCCCACCCTCCTTCATTTCTTGTCTCATGGATGAAATGAGAGCAATGAGAAATTAAAGGGGGGAAATAAAATCAAATCAAGTGTAGAGTGAACACAGAACTGTAGCTGGATGCAGTCTAGAAATTTGCTTCTGAGTTTCTAAGGACCTGGGGGTGTCATGGTTAATAACAACATTTTTAGTATTTGCGAGATAGAAGCAAAACAGTTGAGGCTCAACAGAAGTTTCTCTCATGGGTCCTCATATAGGGAATACGCATTCTCAACCAACAGATGACAGGTGGCTCTTAGAAAAATCCTACAAAGGAGGGGAACGCTCCTTGTTTCAAGTATGAACATTTCGGGTGGTTGATTTGATCCAAGGAAAAAAAATCCAAGGGGGAGAAAACATAACATGCCTAAGAAGAGTGGATGGCCTTCCAGTCCTCTAGGTAATCTTTGATGAACAGCATTCCTCACAACTGTGTTTTGGTAAGAATTAAAGGGCAGAGAGGTTATATCCTGAAGGGAAGAAATTGGATACAGCTGATGACACCAGATGCCTATTTCTGACATTTTGATATGTGGACAATCAACGGCGCAGGTGTCATAGTAGGCATCATTTTCTGGAAGCAAGGGGCCAAACTTGGAGAGGAGAAACCAGAAGATCTTCCAGTTTAGGTAGAAGTCTCAATTGAATGTCTGAACAGGTGTGGGGGCTGCTGGTGGGGACATAGAGGCCTGTGGGAGACTGGACTCATTTCCTTTTTGGCCGACCATGATCTCTGCAGTGTATACTTTATGGAGGGCCTTAGGAGTCTACATCAGTGTGGATGATTGTTTACAACTAAATAATTCGGTAACATTTATTGGCAAGTTGTTCTCCATTTTCTTACAATTATGCTAATGCAATGTCTTATCTATTTTTAAATGTGTAAAACATACTGAATACTTGGCACTTGTCCATCCAGGAGAAAGTGACTAAAGCACATGAGAAAAATATTATAGAGAGCTTTTTTGACATGCTGATTTATTTAAAAATCAACAAAGTGGCTAATGGAACTTTGGGGTAGTAATTTCACATTTATATTAAGCTTTAATGAGCCCATGTGGTTTCTTTAAAATCTATATTATCTGTGTAAAGAAAACCTATTCATTAGAAATCCAGTCCCTGATTTTGGTAACAGAGCCAATATTCATATCCCACAGAGGCCAATTCTAGTGAGCTTTAACATTCAAGATATTTAACTTTATGAATATAAGACTTTATTATCAACACGTTTCCCATGCTGTCAGTTGAAGTAACATGTTGACCACCTACTGTAACTAATTTAACTAGTAAATGATTGCGATATTAACGGATAAAACAATAGAGTTGTTAATATTTTTCTTAGGAAAATAACTTTTATACTTATATTAGGCATATTTGCAAATAATCATTTTACTGCCTGAGGTTTTAAAATATAACTTTATAATTTATTTATAAAGAAAAATGTATATGTCAATTCCAATTGGCTAATTCTATATTTTTCTGTTAAATTGTACAAGGAGAAAGTCTAATTGGCCTAATTAATTAGTATGAACTCCTCTGGGCTGGGCTTTTTGGGTCAGGCTAAGTCTAGGTTGTTGGCCAGCCTATGGTTCGGATCCCCACTCCTGACCCACTCAGTGATCACCCTTTGTTCAAGGAAAAGTCTAAGCCCACAGCAAGGGATTGTGAGCAGGGTAGGTTCTGGCATAAGAGGATGGAGGAGTTGCAGGCATCATGATTGATGTATTTCACATTAGAATTTTCCAGTCTTTCTGCATCGTTAACAACACTGATACACGACCTTGATATACATCTTTTTGCATTTGTCCACTAAACTTGTCAGGATGAATTTCCAGAAGAGTAACTGTCAAGGGTCAAACGGTATAAAAAATTTTAATTTTGCTACCTATCTTGCTAAATTTTTACCATTATATTTCTCTCGGTCTCTTAATATTTCACTTACTAAACACCAAGAATATAATACTCCCTCTTTTCATGTGTGTAAACATGTAAGAAAGAAAAGTTTCGCTTCTGTAATCAGCTCACAAACATGGTTGAGTCTCACAACCTTGTTCTCTTCCTTTTTTTTTTTTTTTTTTTTCTGTGAAACTGCTTATGAAAGATTTTTAATGTTATTTTGGGAAATATTCCTATCTCTAGAATGTTTTTTTACTTCAAGAGAAGGTTAGGGTGGCTTGACTGCTGCTAGTGAGGCTACAATCCAAGAAAGAGGAAAAGATAAAATTCCAGGTGCTCTTTTTTTCACTTCATTTTGCAAATTTTGTAAAAGATTAATTTCAAAAACCCCAAACCGCTCTCAGGGTGGTGGAAGAGCTGACAAAGTTTGGCAAGTCGGGCCTGGCTGTTCTCTCAGGAAAGTTTGCATTTGCACTCTGCCCTGCCTGCCCGAGTGGCTGGTATGAGTTATCCTGCTTCCATGGGTGTTCCTAGTGACACTTCAGGGAGGAGAATTCTTCCCCGTGCTTTTCTTTATACTTCCTTTGGTGTAGAGCTTCTCAAATTGAGAGGGCAGAGAAGCACCTGGGAATTTATGCAAACTGCAGATTCCTGTGCTCCAACCCCTGAGATTTTCTAACTTGGTAGTTCTGGGGCCCAAGAATCTATATGTTTAACAAGTTCCTCAGATAACTGGCACAGGTGTTTGATAAACCGCACTTTGAGAAAAATTGCTTCAGGGACTTAATGGGTACTTTTGGGGTGAGAGGAAATGAAAATTAAGTTTTCTATTTAGGGACTTCCCTGGTGGCACAGTGGTTAAGAATCCGCCTGCCAATACAGGGGACATGGGTTTGAGCCCTGGTCTGGGAAGATCCCACATGCCACAGAGCAACTAAGCCCGTGCGCCACAACTACTGAGTCTGTGCTCTAGAGCCCACGAGCCACAACTACTGAAGCCTGCGAGCTTAGAGCCTGTGCTCCGCAACAACAGAAGTCACAACAGTAAGAAGCCCGGGCACTGTAATGAAGAGTAGCCTCCGCTCAACTAGAGAAAGCCCTCGCGCAGCAACAAAGACCCAAAGCAGCCAAAAATTAATTAATTAATTAATTTTAAAAAAAAAGATAACTGATGCATAAAAAAAGTTTTCTTTTTTTTTTTTTTAAACATCTTTATTGAAGTATAATTGCCTTACAATAGTGTATTAGCTTCTTTATAACAAAGTGAATCAGTTATACATATACAATATGTTCCCATTTCTCTTCCCTCTTGCATCTCCCTCCCTCCCACCCTCCCCATCCCACCCCTCTAGGTGGTCACAAAGCACCGAGCTGATCTCCCTGTGCTATGCGGCTGCTTCCCACTAGCTATCTATTTTACATTTGGTAGTGTATATATGTCCATGACACTCTCTTACCCTGTCACATCTCACCCCTCCCCCTCCCCATATCCTCAAGTCCATTCTCTAGTAGGTCTGTGTCTTTATTCCCGTCTTGCCACTAGGTTCTTCATGGCCTTTTTTTTTTTTTTTTCCTTAGGTTCCGTATATATGTGTTAGCATACTGTATTTGTTTTTCTCTTTCTGACTTACTTCACTCTGTATGACAGACTCTAACTCCATCCACCTCATTACAAATACCTCCATTTCATTTCTTTTTATGGCTGAGTAATATTCCATTGTATATATGTGCCACATCTTCTTTATCCATTTATCTGTCGATGGACATTTAGGTTGCTTCCAGGTCCTGGCTATTGTAAATAGAGCTGCAATGAACATTGTGGTACATGACACTTTTTGACCTATGGTTTTCTCAGGGTATATGCCCAGTAGTGGGATTGCTGGGTCGTATGGTAGTTCTATTTGTAGTTTTTTAAGGAACCTCCATACTGTTCTCCATAGTGGCTGTATCAATTTACATTCCCACCAACAGTGCAAGAGTGTTCCCTTTCCTCCACACCCTCTCCAGCAACAGAAGTCACAACAGTAAGAAGCCCGGGCACTGTAATGAAGAGTAGCCTCCGCTCAACTAGAGAAAGCCCTCGTGCAGCAACAAAGACCCAAAGCAGCCAAAAATTAATTAATTAATTAATTTAAAAAAAAAAGATAACTGATGCATAAAAAAATGTTTTCTGTTGAAAAAAAGTTTGTTCTATAAAAAAATTGGTTATTCTACTCTTTGTTTTGGTAAGTCAGTTCTGGGTTCAACAACTCTCTTAAAGAGAATATTGAAATCTGTCTCCCCAGTACTTCACAAACAAGAATGCTATTGGCTCTTGCTTTTTCCTACTATCCATCCTGTTTAATTGACTTATGTGTTCACAGTCTTCCATTCCTAAATCCTCTGGTTCTCCTGTTCTTTTTGGACCATGCCAGAATCCATTGAGGAGCTCCACAGTTTCTCCTGATCCTACTTTAGGAATTAGTATTTTGAAGACTAGTCCCTTGGACAGGTCAGGGAGTATGTGGGGAGGTCATTTGGCTGTCTGCCAGGACAGGACCAGGCTGATGTTATCTGGGTTAATTAGAACCTGGCTCTTCACCTTGACGGTTCAGATACTTGATTTTGTCAACAAACAGGACTGGATCTGGTCTGTGAGCAGGTTCACTTCAACCAAACTCACAGCACCTGGTGCACGTGACCAGCCTGCCACGCATTTGTTTACAGTCAGAAAGGAACTGGAACATGTCCACCATTCAAGTGCTTTGGGAAGTCCAATCACAATCAGAAGTTTGCTTCCTGGGTAAGAAATCAGAATAAGGGAGGTTCAATACATAATTTGCTTTCTGATACCTTGAGGCTGATGCATTCATTGCCACAACTGAGATAGCCTTGCTAATCTTGCTGACCAGATAGCCTTCTGAGGGATACATTTATTTTGTAGATTTGTTCATGCTACCAGTTAAATTTTACTCTGACCAGAGAACTATCTTTTCTCTTCAAAGTGACTTTGCCTCTCTCTGCTTCCCTCCTTTCTTTCTTTTTGTTTATTTTACAGGTAGTTCTTATTATCCTTTATCCCTTTTAATATCCTTTCCCCAAGTTATTGTGTGGAGTAGGAGGTAGAAATGCAGTTTACAATTACTGGGTCAGGCACTTCATAGTTGTGCCCTAGTGTTTCTGCACTGCTCCCAGTTTTCTTTTGATTCTTATCTTGACACTGCAAGCCAACTTTACTATTTGTATCTTGTTACAGAAGAAAACCTATTTTCAATGATTAGAGAGCTGTGCTGTTCAATATGGTAGCCACTAGCCACATATGGTGGCTATTTAGATATATTTTAAACAAAATTTGGGGAACTCCCTGGCAGTCCAGTGGTTAGGACTCTGTGCTTTCACTGCCGAGGGCACAGTCTCAATCCCTGGTTGGGGAACAAAGATCCCGCAAGTCTCATGGCGTGGCCAAAAAAAATTTGGTTTCTTAGTTGTACCAGACACATTGCAAGTGTTCAACATGTAGGTAGTGTTCCCTACTGGGCAGCACAGATACAGAACATGCCCATCATTGCAGAAAGTTCTATTGAACAGCACTGGTCCACAGACTCCTACATTTAAAAGAAGTGAGAAGATCCTTAAATATCTCATATGCCAAAGGCAAGAAAAAATGATTAAAAACAATTTTAGGTTTTTTTTTTTGGTTGAGGACTCTATTGCTAATGAGATTTGGCAGTTTATAACTAAGTCCAGTGATACATAAAATTGAAGTGTGTGGGTCTTTCTGCCACTATTCCATCCTTCCACTTCTTCTTCAGGCTCTCTTGTTTGAAAGTAACAGAAACGCACTCTGACTAGCTAAAGCAAAAAAAGGGGATTCAGTTCAAAGCTGCAGGATCATCCAAGGACAGGAGTACAGCTCAGCCTGGAACCAAACTGGAACCTAAGACTTAGGTCTTATCAGCACTCTATCTGCTCCTCTCTGCACCTGCCTCATTTTGGTTTCTCTCTGCAGACCAGCTTACACTGCTTTTCTACTCCATGATACAGCAAGTATGACCACCAATAGCTCCCGAGATTATATTACCTCCATTCACTATGTCAGCTAGGCTGAGGCTAGACTCTTTCAGTGCTCTTTCCAGTCATCTCTGGGAAGGTGTTCATTGGCTTAGCTCAGCTCAGGTGACTATTCCTGGTCCAATGCTTGTGATTGGGGGCAAGGTCAACCATAGCTGCATGAAGCCTCACTGCCATTACCATGTGGTTTAGAGAGTGCGACAGGAGCCAGGAAAAGACACAGCCAGGAAAAGACACAGAGCTTGGCAGCCAACCCCATGGGAGGCCACGGCAATTCTCACTGTATCATTTGGTGGCCCAGGACTCCCCTCTTTAGTCATTTACCTGAACTATACCCTCCCTGAACTATTTCCCTCCCTGAACTGTACCATGAATACACTCTATTTCTACATCCTCCTCTAAGCAAAGTTTCTTTATCTTGTGTACCATTATAATAGGATTCTGCTAGAAGGCCGATTATTCTGATATTGACAGCAAACTGTAGCAAAGATTCAGATAAACCTAGAATATCAGTTTTCTCATCTGATAAATGAGGATTATTTTGTCTAGCTTAAGGTATTGTTTTGAGGTTTAGAGTGTAATAATAATAATATTAATAATAATAATCCTATTCCCTTCAAAGTAATACATTTTCAGTTTAACCTGGATATTAATGGAAATAAAATATCTTATGGGAATTTCAAACACTGTGTCAGAAAGGCAGTGGGGGAGATAAAAACTTTAGTGAACCTGAGGTCATATAATGTAAACTTTAATTCTATTTTTTTACATCCAGATTGATCCTGCATAGAACTCAGATTATACTTATACTCAAGTATAATCTTTTTCATAATCTGAGGGGAAGGATTTACCTAGCTGTGTGATCTTGAGCACAACACTGCGCCAGTTTCCTCATCTATAAAATGGGATAATAATAGCCACTACCTCACTGGCTTGTGAAGATTAAATGAGTTATCATATGTAAAATATAATAGAACAGAGCCTAGCAATAGTAAACACTATGTAAATGTTAACACTGATTATTATTCTTTAACACATTGTTTCTTAAACTGTAGGTTGGGATGCATTAGTAGCCAATTAAAATACAAAGAAACAGATCAGAGCAGAATAAAATATTAGAGAGCACTGCACATGGTACAGGTATTATTGTGGGTTGTGATAAATTTGCCATAATAATTGGTACAATGCTACCTACTCTGTAAGTTTCAATACTTGCTCTTTTTTGGCTAATTTGAATCAGTTCGTAAAGCTCATTTGAATGAATACCAAGCAGAGTGAGAAAATGAAGAATGGAAACTCCACTGATTGGGGGTCAGATGCATTTTGTTCTAACCCCTGTTCTGCCACTGATCAGCAAAGTGGTTTGACACATGACCTGAACTCGACACCGCTTTTATTAAAAAGGGAATTTCTTGTATGTATCTCAAAGGAAAGTGTGAAGCACTGTGAGCTCCTTATAGTACAGCACTACATATGAATTAGACAACACCTCTCAACTTGTCGGTTTTGAATTATAGCTTGGCAACATCATAGGGCTAATTATGACTCCTATTTTTTTTTTTTTTTTTTTTTGGTTTGGAAAAAAAAACACACGAAGTTCTCTGATTTGCAATAAATTAAACTTTGCCAAATTCTCTAAACACTCATGAAATTCCCAGAAGTGACAACGAAATACACTTAATATGTCTGTTACATTGATTTTAGAGTTTATTGCAATTTAAGCCTGAAAATTCAAACATTTCTAACATCACCTTTTTCTATTTTACCGTTTCCTTTTGGCTTTCTTTCTCTTACTTCCATTCCAATTCCATAGGGCCCAAGTTAAAACCTGAAGAAAAGGACTTCCCTGGTGGTGCAGTGGTTAAGAAACCGCCTGCCAATGCAGGGCACACGGGTTCGAGCCCTGATCCGGGAAGATCCCACAAGCCGTGGAGCCACTAAGCTCGTGCGCCATAACTACTGAGCCGGCACTCGAGAGCCCGCGAGCCGTAACTACTGAGCCCGTGCGCCTAGAGGCCATACTCCGCAACAAGAGAAGCCACTGAATGAGAAGCCTGTGCACCGCAACGAAGAGAGTAGCCCCTGCTCGCCACAACTAGAGAAAACCCGCGCGCAGCAACGAAGACTCGATGCAGCCAAAATAAGTAAAATTAAAAAAAAAAAACAAAACCTGAAGAAAAGAATTGCTATGTGACATTATTCAGGAAGAGGAGGTGAATAGTTTTTAAAACATCTGGTTCTCATCTTATTTAAAGCATGAAAATGAGAATTGGAATCTTGTAGATCTAGTATTGATTTGGCAGCTAAGAGAAGAATGGAGCCCCAGAAGGAAGTCTAGTCAATGAGGGGAAGGAACTTTGCTCTGGCAGGGACAGTAGCATTAAACTAACATGGGGAGTAAAGTGCACAGGGAAGAGGATTGGTAGGAAAAAGATGAAAGTGCTCTGAGAAAGTTAAGGGTCATCATCATCACCATCATCATCATCATCATAATTCTGACAAGTAGAAATAAATGAAAAACTACAGAAAAAAATGAGATGGAAAAGGAAATAGTTGAGATTCTTTTGTGAAACTGAAGGAACTTGTAGCATCTGACTTGCTGCTTTAAAATATTTCACACAAGTTTTTTTGTTGTTGTGGATCAAGGAAGGGGGAGAAGAGGCACTAGAATCATCAAGCTACAACTAGTTTCTCTTGAAAAAGAACAGAAGGTAAGGGAGGGGATATATGCATATGTATGGCTGATTCATTCTGCAGTGCAGTAGAAGCTAACACAATATTGTAAAGCAACTATACTCCAATAAAAATTAAATTAAAAAAATGAATTGATTAATTTAAAATTAATTAATTTAAACTAATTTTAAAAAATTCAAACAACAACAAAAAAGAAACCAACTACTAATATGCACAACAAATGGGATGAATCTTAAGGGCATTATACTGAAAGATAAAAGCCAATTTCAAAGGTCACATATGTATAATTCCATTTATATAACCTTCTTGAAATAAGATTATAAAGATGGAAACAGTGGTTTCAAGGGTATAGGGATGGGGAGTGAGGATATGGAATGATGGGTATGACTCTAAAAGGGTAGCACAGGGGATATCTTTGTGATGATGTAATCATTCTGTATCTTGATTTTGGTGGTGGTTACACAAGTCTACACACGTGGTAAAATGCCACAGAAGTATGTACACATATTGTGCCAATGTCAGTTTCTGAATAAGTGCAGGTACGTCTAAAGAACTACCTAGACTACCTGGAATGCAACACAGAACAACAGAAAGTAGAAAATATGAAAAGAGATTACCAAACATGGAGGACAGAGTGAGGAGATTTAATATTATCTAATTAGTGTTACAGAAGGAGAAATGGGGGAGAGGCAAAACCAGAAGAGATCATATCTGGGCAGTCTCTTGGTGGTCTAGTGGTTAGGATTCGGCACTTTCATTGCCGTGGCCCGGGTTCAGTCCCTGGTCGGAGAACTGAGATCCCGCAAGCCATGCAATGTGGCCAAAATAAAATAATTTAAAAAATTTTTTTAAAAAGAGGGAAGAGTAGAAGGTATAAACGAAAACACAAGCCTGTTGGTACGCTCAATAAACATTTATTTGACTTTTCTTCCCCATACTTCATAAAAATAAAATGAATTTACATTGAATTTTGCACTTCACCCTTTTCGCTTCCATGTTCTTCATAATTAATATCAGTAGGTCATTATCAATAGATTAGTAAATGAAGACAAGAAGAAAGCATTTGCTTCAAACCATTTATCAGGTCAGAGGGCAGAGCTGGTCTTCAAATTTATAACCTCTAAATTCTTGGTTTCTATTATTACCAGACATCCATAACTACTGAAAAAGAAGTTCTAGACCACCTAGTACCAGATAGTTTGCATCTTCTGTGCTGTTTAATGGAAGATGAGACAATAGGTAGTGCCCCCTTACCCCCAATCATTTGGAATTTTAACGTGCACACAGGCACACACTCTCACTGTGGCCTTGCTCAGCACCTGCTGGCAGCCAAGATGGTAAGGTAGGAGGCCATGCAAAACCAGTTTAATAGCTATTTACTAACTGATACTTAAACTGACTTTTCAACACTGATGAAGACCATCAGTATGTGGGGATTACAATATTCATTACCTCACTGTGATTATTTTTTCTAAGGCCTGTATTCTCTGTGTCCATTCAATTCTGTTTCTCAGATAAAGAACCATTATCATTTGTTTCAGTGCTTTTTGTTTTATGTTATACAGTCAATTTTACCGATAATTTCCAAACATCCTTAAGTAGGCCTGCAAAAATGTCGGTTACTGTGTGCCTTCCCATCTGCCTCAGATCTATGTAAATGTACCCTGCTTAGTTTCACTTGAGTTCAAACCTGTACTGTTGAGGCAAGGGCAAAATGAACTTTAATCTGGTACTTTCTGGTAATTTCGTACTTTGATGAATAGTGAAAAAAAAAAATATCCTCAAAGCTTGATTGGTTCTAGTCACATTTGCCTGTCACTATTTCTCAAACCATTGTACATAAAGTCACCAGCACAAAAGATCCTTCACTAAAAAATCATATTCCAGGGGAAAGCAAATCAAAAGAACAGGGGAGAGGATAATGTGTTTGATTTCTCAAAAGTCTATTCACTGTCCAATTGATTTTGGCCCTTAGGCCTTTGGATGTGCTAGCAAGTAATTATTTTTATGGTTGATAAAATGAGTACTGAATAATTATCATTAATTGCAGTTTGAAATCACTTTTAAAAAATCTGTCATTTTGGTTTCTAAAAATTGTTTCTTCTGGCTAGACACGAACCAAGTGCAGAGAGTTGACCAGACGCCAAGGCTCAGGACTGTCCAGTCTTCCACATCAGACCTTCAGCCGGGCCTTCTGACTATTCTTGAGGTTAGAAAATCTATCCCCCAGTCTCGCAGATGCTGTTCTCCCCCAACTGGCTCTACAGAGAACATCATTATCTTTGCTGAGCTTCTGTCTCTATGGCAATAACAGATGGGAAGTGCTGCGGAATTATTCATTCTGGAAAGGAGGCAGTCAAGAAGGAGGGGAAGGTGGGGGGTGGGAGAAGGGGGCACGACCCGGGAGCACGGCGATGGTGGTGTAAAGAACGGAACTTGTGTGTGGAGGGAATGAGAGGCTCGTGAGCCTTTGGTAGGCCCGTTGGGAGGAAAAGAAGAAAAAAAATCTATGAGCACAGGGGTATTCCCAGTCGGCTGGCTCCAAATGTGGACCCCATACGAGTGACCTCGAAGCAGTAAAACCAGGAGAAATAGGACGAAAACTGACAAAAAGAAAAAAAAAAAAAAAAAAAAGGAGGGGGACAAAGCTCGAGTCTTCTGAATTCGGTGCACTGAGACCTGGGGATCAGTCTCCTGATTTTGCGGTGGGGCGGGAAAAAGGGTTTTTTCTTGATGTTTCGAAATATGACGGAGCAGCTCGGCAGAGTTCAATATGCTAACTGGCCACCGCGAAACACAGACCAAGGACAACACTGTCCGGCCCCGAGGGTCACAGCCGAAAGCTCTTCAGTCGTCGCTTTCCTTGTCTCATCTCCTGATCGCTTCCAAAACAAAACCCCAAGGCCCTCAGGAAACATTGTAGAAACATGTAATTTCTAGCTCCCTTTTGGAACCGGGAGAGCAGTCTGGTGAGGGGGTGGGAGGAGGGAGTCTGAGAAGCAGAGACAAAAATGTTTTCTCTCTGTTTTGCCGGAACTTCGGCCAGCCCTCCGGCCCGGCCCGATGGCGCAGAAGGTCAGCCCCAGCAAGGCGCCTGGGCGGAGGCCGCCCGGGCAAGGCGGGGGCCGCCGGTGAGGGGCGGAGCGCAGCGCCAGCAGCTGGCGGCGCGGCCCTCGGGCGGGGGGGCCCCGCGGGGGCGGGGGGCAGCCCCAGCGCGCAGGGCCCACACTTGGGGGGGGCGAGGCTGGGCGGCCGCCGCTCGGCTGCCTCCGGGGCGGGGCGGCCCAGCTGCGCCCCGCGGGGGGAGGGTCGCCCGTGCCTGACCTCGGGCGGCGGCGCTCGGCCGGGCGGGCCCTGCCTCCGCCCTGCCGGCTGCTGGGGTCGCGCACAGTGCACCGCGCGTCCGCCCTGCCCCCTCTTTCCGTGTCGCGCGGCGGCCGAGCGACCAGGGCGCCCCCGGGTCTGGCCCGTCTCCACCGAGCAGCGGGTGGGGCGGGGGCGGGGCGGTGGCGGCCCCAGACAGCCGGCTGGGCGACTCGAGGAAGGAAGGAGGGAGGGCGGCGGTGGGGGTGGGGCGGGGAGGGAACATCCTGTCTGCGCCGGGTGCACCGCAGACAGCGCCGCGCGCCAGCCGCCCAGACGGCGCGCGGGGCTGGGGAAGCCGGGTGCGCGCCTGGGGGGAGGGGCGCGCGCGCCAGACGACGGGCCGGGGGAGCCCTCGGGAGCCACAATAGGCCAGACGGCGCGCGCGTCCCCGAGGGGCTAGGAGCCGCGAGGCGGCGGCCGGCCCGCGGGCGCGGTGCTGCTGCTGGCCCCGTTCCCCTACCCCCCGCCCCTCCGCCCTCGCTCTGCCCCGGGCGGCCGGAGACGGCGGCGGCGTCTGCGGGAAGCCGTGTGTCTCCGCAGTGACGTGGGCGGGCCGAGGACTCGGTGACGTCAGAGGACTGTGTGTAGCGATGTGTGTGGGGTTCGGAGCAGCGCCGGCACAGCCGAGGGGAGCGGGCGAGCGGCGGCGGTGGCGGCGGCGGGCACAGGTGCGGCCTCGGCTCGCTGGGGGGACGCGGCGGGAGGCAAGGGACGCGCGGCCCCCTGGGCGCCCGACGGCAGCGCCGGGGGTAGTGGGGAGTTAACAAAGCTCGTCGGGCTTCCTGGGGCGCGGAGGCCGGAGTCGGGGGTGCGGATGCGCGGGTCACGGGTGGGGTCGGAGCCCGGGGGGGGGGCGGCGCGGGGCGGGTGTCTCACGGCGTATCCTGTCTCGCTGATGCCGGGTGGTGGGCAGGGGCAGGGCGCTGCACTTGACCGGAGCCGTCGGGACCCGGGAGACCTGGGCGCCCGTCCCCGCCCCCCCTGGACCCCCGCCCCCCCGCCGCCTGTCTGCGCTGCGCGGGGATGCCCCGGGCTCGACCCGGTTGGTCGGCGCCCAGCGGCTGGGGGATCCCGGCAGGACTCCCCAGCCGCCCCTCTCTCTTCTGGCCCCGGGCGGGCGAGGGAGGTGCAGCCTTAGGGGTGCTGAGGGTAACGCCGAGAACTTCCCGGGGAGAGGGTGCACGGGGGATTTCCAGTCTTCCCAGCGGCCCACTCAGCGGGGTGGTGTGAGGAGGGCACTGGGGGTGTTCCGAGACCGCGGGGGGGGGCTCCTTTTCCTCCACTTCCCACGACCCTCTGGCACGCCCCGAGGCGTCCTGGGTCTTCCTCCCCACCCCCCCGCCGCCTCCTCGGGTTTGAGATGGGTGGGTGGCTTAGCGTGGGCCGAGGATTTCAGGGTTTGGGGGCTTCCCCATTCTAGGTCTTGCCTCCTCTCCTCTTCCTTGGCCAGCGTTGGCTGAGGTGTTTCTGTGGTGGGCGAAATCAGTACGTTGGCTAGTGGCCTTGGTCCTTAACCCTTTAGGTCTGTTTTAAGGTAAATTGCTCGCAGTTTGGGAGGCTAAAATTTCTATTTATTGGATTCCTTTTGGAATTTCTCTCAAGAAGGAAGTGGAAGAAGAATCTTTTCTTTTTTTCCCTCTTCCTCCATTTGCATTCTTTGTGAGGTCTGTCTGCCTTGTGCTTTTTGTCCCGGATTAGTCTTGTTCAAGGATGGAGATTCCCAGGAGTGGAGTCTGTAGCTTTTGGCTTCCATTAAGCAAATTCTCTAACCCTTTAAAGGGAAAGTTAATTTTTGCCTACAGTCATTCCAGAAAAGTAGCCTACACTGACTAGATGAATTGTGCACTTAAGAGTGTAACTTACATATGGTAGGTATGTTAACTAGTATCTGATTTTTTTGGATAAAACTGGTGGGTTTTTTTTTTTAATTGAGAGATGAAGTAATAGGTGATTTTAGCTAAAATGGCATAACTGAGAAAACCTTTAGTATTGAGTTTTGGGTGAGATGATCTCTTTAAGGTTCTTCTTGTTCTAAGTAGGAGTAGCCCTCTCCGTTTTGAGGGATATTATTGCAACCTTTACCCATTCTCCCAATTGCTTTCCTATTTAAATGAAGGTACTTCTAGTTAACTGGTATTAGATTTAAAGGAATCACTCAAGTGTCACCTTTGGTAAAGTGAACTCAGTTTAAGATTAAGAAACTATTTTCAAACTGACCCTTTGGGCTCTGGAGCAAATTCAAATGTAACTCTCCCCCAACCCCCTTCTCTTCCAGATTAATTAAAAGAAGAATGAACAGTAATCCTGAAGATAACTGGGCAGTTTTTCTTTAGGTTTCATTTTTAATTGTAGAAGTTCAAGTGGAGTCAGAGGCTCTTCTTAACTGGTGTGAGGATTTATACAAGCCTTCATTTTGTCCACACAGACCAACAGATCATCATTTTTAGAGAAGATACTTTTTTCCCTCCTTTTTTGGTGTCCTTGGTGCCAAATACTAAATTTGGGTGCATAATTTTGACTCAAGTAATTGCATAAACTTTCTGCGTGTTGTGCTTAAAACCAAACCAAACTGTTGCGTTGAACTTGGACATCTTGAATTGAGAGAACTGGTAACTTTATTTTAATACGTATATTTGAAGAACTTAAGAAAACAAAGGCTTCCTCGGAGGTGTGCCTCTTAAAATTATTTTCTGTGTTATTAGACAATAAGAAATTTTATAGCACTTGCAGTGAAATTATACTTAAGAGTATAAGCAGAACCAAAACAAAGTTGCAAAATCTATTGAGTAGTTTAGGGAGATCTCTCTTTGGAAATTTAAATTTTCTGTGACAGTAAGTTACCATAAGTATTGGTATACATTGTGTTTCTCTCTTCAAATAAGCAACTAGATAACAATGCAAATCTCAGACTTACTTATTTAACACAATAGTTTTTAGCAATGGAAAACCTACAGACAAATTTTTCCTTGGTTCAGGGCTCAAATAAAAAACTGAACGGGATGGGAGATGATGGCAGCCCTCCAGTGAAAAAAATGATGACAGACATTCATGCAAATGGAAAAATGATGATAAACAAGATGCCAACAGTAAAGAAGGAACACTTGGACGACTATGAAGCGCCAATGGAAACTGATGAAGAGCACGTCAAGAGAACCTGTGCCTCTGTGCCTGAACCTTTACATTTAAATCCCAGTTTGAAACACACTTTGGCACAATTCCATTTAAGTAGCCAGAGCTCTCTGGGTGGACCAGCAGCATTTTCCGCTCGGTATTCCCAAGAAAGCATGTCACCTACTGTATTTTTGCCTCTTCCATCTCCTCAGGTTCTTCCTGGTCCACTGCTCATCCCTTCTGATAGCTCCACAGAACTCACCCAGACTGTGTTGGAAGGGGAGTCTATTTCTTGTTTTCAGGTTGGAGGAGAAAAGAGACTCTGTTTGCCCCAAGTCCTAAATTCTGTTCTCCGAGAATTTTCACTCCAACAAATAAATACAGTATGTGATGAATTGTACATCTATTGTTCAAGGTGTACATCAGACCAGCTTCATATCTTAAAGGTCCTGGGAATACTTCCATTCAATGCCCCGTCCTGTGGGCTGATCACATTAACTGATGCACAAAGACTGTGTAATGCTTTATTGCGGCCACGCACTTTTCCTCAAAATGGTAGTATACTTCCTGCTAAAAGCTCATTGGCCCAGTTGAAGGAAACTGGCAGTGCCTTTGAAGTGGAACATGAATGCTTAGGCAAATGTCAGGGTTTATTTGCACCCCAATTTTATGTTCAGCCAGATGCCCCGTGTATTCAGTGTCTGGAGTGCTGTGGAATGTTTGCGCCCCAGACATTTGTGATGCATTCTCACAGATCACCCGACAAAAGGACTTGTCACTGGGGCTTTGAATCAGCCAAATGGCATTGCTATCTTCACGTGAACCAAAAATACTTAGGGACGCCTGAAGAAAAGAAACTGAAGGTAATTTTAGAAGAAATGAAGGAGAAATTTAGCATGAGAAATGGGAAGAGGACTCAATCCAAGGCAAGTTTTTTTTTTTTTAATAGCAATTTTGAATAACGGTAATGGTTTACTTTGAAATTAAAAGTCTATTTAGAATATAACTGTTAAGAAACTATTACTGCTCATGCAACAGCAGCAAAAACTCATCTAAATAATATGTTATGTTTGTATTACACGTTTTAGGCTATAAAGTGCTTTCCTGTATGTGTTCTCATTTGATCTTCCAAACAACCTAGTGAGAGAAGTGGGATTATTCCCATTTTAGAGATAAAGAGAATGAGGCTCAGAGAGATCAAGTGGCTTTCCCAAGATTATATAGCCAGGGAGTGGAGGATTTGGGGCTTCTTTCTCAAGCCATGTCCTCGTTTTCACACATCTTGCTTTTTGATGACTAAATCAGTTGTTTTCCTAGGACTCAAGATAATTTACACTTTGGTGTTATCTCTATTTGCAAATGATACAATAGCTAGCCAAAACAACTCTGGTGGTGGGCTCCAAACAGCTTTTTTCAAAGGTATATTTAGGATTTCTGACATTGTTTCTGTAATTGAATATTCAGACTTGATCAGTACTGGAGACAAATGCAAAAGACAGATCTATCTGAAGACTTCGTGATTCTAGCCGCCAAGAATTTTTTTTAAAGAGAGGAATAATTTAAAAAAATTATGACAGAACAAAGATTATTTTATTTTTTATTGTTTAACATTTTTTAAAAATTTATTTATTTAATTTATTTATTTTTGGCTGCATTGGGTCTTCATTGCTGCACGCAGGCTTTCTCTAGTTGCAGCGAGCAGGGGCTACTCTTCCTTGCGGTGCGCGGGCTTCTCATTGCGGTGGCTTCTCTTGTTGCGGAGCACGGGCTCTAGGTGCCTGGGCTTCAGTAGTTGTGGTGCGCGGGCTTAGTAGTTGCGGTTCATGGGCTCTAGAACGCAGGCTCAGTAGTTGTGGTGCACGGGCTTAGCTGCTCCGCTGCATGTGGGATCTTCCCGGACCAGGGCTCGAATCTGTATCCCTGCATTGGCAGGCGGATTCTTAACCACTGCACCACCAGGGAAGCCCAAGATTATTTTAGATTAAATAAATATTAATATAAAAACGTCTCAGCAAAGAGATTTTAAACTTATTATTTTCCCACTGCATTATCTGGTAGGCTAAACTAGTTCATTCTAAGAGTTTGAATGGCTGGCTAATAGATAAGATTTAGGCTGTTAAATATTCAGTTTGTTGATCTGGTTTTTAAATATTTTCCTACTTGATTAAAATCAGTATAATAGCTAACACTAAGTGTTTAAAATGTGGCAAGCATTGAACAGTTTTACACGTATAATTTTATTTGATTGGTACCACAAAAGATTGGCCATGTTTCATCTTAAGAATCTAATTTTTCCACTATTAATTAGCTTTTATTCCTTGAAATATCTCTGCTCTTCCTACTTCACAGAAGTATTAAATGACTGAAGTTTATTTACAGCAAGATTAGAGCTTGGGTAAGAAACTAAGGTTTGGTGGCCTGTGCTTTAAACCTTTCAGGTTTTGGGGGAAATTTAGTTACAGTGTAGTTTTAAGACAGTGATTTGCTTCTGAAGCCCAATGAAGATAATTTCAGACTTGAATTCAGGGTAGTTTGCTACTTGCTGATTCCAAAGGGTCAGTACTTCTTGGAAATTCCTTGCCTGTGGCTACTAGATAAGTTTATATTGTTTAACTGATTTTAAAACAGAATTGACTTCAAGCCAGTTCTCACATTGTTGGACATGCTTACAGCTGGCCTGGTCCCATGCTGAAAATTGTGTTTAGAATTGTCTGTATTCTCAAAATGTGGAATGCCCCTTTTGATATTTATGATATCTTGCCCTAACCTAACTAGGACTCTTACATGTCCATAGGTGGCCACATTATTTGCCAGATATTCTTGGTCCAATCTTGATTGCTCTGACATAAGCATTTTTGGGATAAATTACTTTGCCTAATATTCCTGCTCTGTGTTTGTGAGAAAAAATATCTGAGAACCATGATAAAGGTTAAAAAAAAAAAGATGATGAATTTACTTAACTGAAACTGAATGTGCTAGGGTTTGGTTAAAATTGAAACTGTCCTTCATCAGGATGTAGTCATTTATTGTCTCAGAATTTATTAATTTGAATTCAGTTTTTATTTGGGGAAGCTGTGAGATTTTTTCCCCATCTTTTTACTATGTTATGTTTTGCAGTATTTGCTACAGTGTTTCTGGTGTATTCTGTTATTTTTTCCAATTTTACGTGAATTTTTAAGCAATTTAAGGGAATTTGAAAATTTCCAGTAATCAGACCTTTAAGAAAGAAGTTTTGGGGGAGTTCATGTGTAGTAATACATGCTGCCACTTCACATTTTGAAAATTTACTCCTCAAAACTTGGTGAAGTAATTCTCTTTTGAAGTTGAGATGAGAAACCGGTGGGTTCAGATGGGTCACATGCTTCTGGTTGTATAACTGGTAAGTGGTAGAATCAGGAGTTGAATGCAGGTCTTCTGACTTGAAGTCTGGTAATTTTCACTACTTTTCCCATAAGCAAACTCAGTAGCAGAAACTGAATTTTGAGAAACATTAACTTTTCTTATCAACTTACCTTAGTATAATGGTTCTTAAGCTCTCTATTAACTTGTATGTAGACTAAGGTATTTTACTGGGAAGGGGGCAAGGAGATAGTCCTTGGCTGGGGAACATTTTTCATTATCTTCTGTGAGTCACTGAATTGGTTGCCCAACAAACCAAACACATCCAGAGGAAGCTCATTAAAAAAAGCCAAAACAGGCTTTTTTAAAAAAAAATTAAAGCATATACTAAATATATTAACCTCTTATCTAAAGGTCCTTATGTTTAGTGTGAACACTAATGTAATTGGGTATGTTTAGTTAATGTAGTCAGAGTAGTTTTTTGGATTTTAAAAAACCCCTCAAACTCAGTAGGCAATTGTTTGAAACGTAGCAACTGTTAAATTATTTCTAAGGATGGAAATTATATTAGTGATGGTCACCAAACTATTTGCATAACTAAAAACTATTTACTTTGCATAGTTAGGAGCTATATTTAGATGGGAGAAATAAGTGGTAGAAGGTCAGTGTTCTAAGTGAAGAGCTGACTATTCTTTGCAGACACCGGAGGTATAGTATTTTGAACTCTTTCTCACTCAGGTCACCACAAGAAATAATACTTGATTTTTAGATCTGCCTAGGTTGCTTTGCAAAGTGGTGTTATCAAAACTGTCTCTTCATATCATTTGAGTTTTTTATGTTTTTATTAGAAAAATGATTGCATTTTATAGTGCACAAATATATGGAAGAATATCATATTATTGATTCTTTTCCATATCTCCAGTGGGTATTATTTATTTGATCTAATTCTGATTTTGTTGAATCTTAGTTTCTATCTGTGGAAAAAAGGTTTGCCAAGCAAACTGATCATTTGTAAGTAAAATTTGAAGGGTGATGTTTCCTTGAGATTATTTTCAAGCACATTAGAAAAACCTATTTGTAGTCAACTGATAAGATCATTATAGGTGATTCTTTGCTGTTACAGCATGTGGCTGACAGTCTCCAGTTCACTAAGTAAAGATGGTTTATGCCTTTATAATTTTTTAGGAGTTAAAATTTAGATTTCTAACGTTTAGACTTGACTACTGTTAGGTAAGTGAAATAATATAGTTTTTACTTTGCTTAGGGAAAAAACCCTATGGATTATCTGTGATGCAAGTAGATTACCTAAAGATATCAACTTAAAAGCTTTCCTCTTAAAGCCTATTAAACATTTCACTTTTTTTAGTTTTGCATTTTTCTTACAGTTCATTTCTGCGAGGTCATTGGCAATAATGATAATCCTACAAAAAATTTCTCCCCTCTTGTAAGCTATTATACTTTTGTTTAGGAAGTGTGTTTCTTAGTACAAACCTAAGTGAGGTAAAGAAATACACTAGAGAGGATGGGTAACTACAAAGAGTAGTGTTGGGACAAAATGTGTACCAGTAATAATTGTGGTAGATTTGATGGTAATTTGTTACATCAGAGGCAGAGTTTGCATTTTATGATTAGCATAAATTTTTATTAAGTGGCGATAAGGTCAGAATCAAATGAAGTATTTGTGCTCATATAAGGGACGAGTATGAATATTTTTGTCTAACTTTCTAAAATTAACAACTGTCTTAATGAGTTTTGAGGCTATCTTTTTTCCTGTTTTCCCAGAATTTAGTTTACTGCTTGGCAGGTCAAAGTTACTCAGTGAAAAAGAAAAAAAAATTTAAACTGAATAAATTTTTGGGAGACAATGCTCCATTGTATTTTAGAATATTGGGGATTTTTTTGGAAAAATTATGGTTTAACCCTTAATAAACTTATATAATTTGCAAATAAACTGTTGAATAAGACAACTGATCAAATGAGAGAATGGATGTAAAAGTATTTTGGAAGTTAAGAGTCTAGAAATATCAGATGGTACTTCAAACTATTATTGAAATATTTACTAATATGTATTTCAGGATTTTTCCTTTCCCCAAACATTTTCTTGATTTATCTGAAGATATTTCTAAGTAAGATAACTGAGTGTTGGACTCAGCTGTATCTCACTTTTAGTTGTTTGTACACAGTAATTATACTAGTTGGATATTTGTTTATTTATCAAAATGAAGTATGCAAGAAGAAGGTACAAAACAAGTTTGTTATAAAATATGTTATAAGAAGGAAATTTCAGTGAAATCTTTAGAATGGCTTTGGGAATAGTGCCCCCTTATGGTTTAGGAAATATAGAGTCTGTATTCATTTTATCATTAAAAAATGGTAGAACATTTAAAAATGTTAGTGTTTAAAAAAAGGCTTCTGATAAAAAGCTTTATCCTTTTGGTTGGAGAAATGGGAAAAGAATTAAGAAACTTCAAGGAAGAAAAGAAAAAGGATAGGCCTGAATCAGTACATAGTTAGCCAGTAGTGTTCTCAAACCTATGCATATGTTATAATTTATACCACTTGGAGAACAAGGAAGAAAGCAAGAATTGGATTAATTTCAATGCCTTTAGAATTCTGGGAGTAGAGAGTGTGGAGCCAGAACTCAATTTGTTGAAGTAAAGAGGTAGAACTAGTTTGGGAATCGTTTTGGTAATAGCTTGAACCTTTATTTTGTCCATGCATAAAATTTGGTCTGTTGAGGTTTCATATACGTTACATATACATTAAAATAATGTAAGGATTTTATTTGACTAAAAAGGCATAAAGAATATATAATTTAAGGTGTGGTTTGGTTCCATCACTAAATAAAATATTACAGCACCGTGCTAGGCAGAAAGAGAAATGAATAGGAAAGATTTAAAGTTAGTTTAAAACTCATTTTGATTCCTAGACTTAGAAATGGGTCACAGAAATATGTATGTAAAGACTAGTTGGAGGCTCCCTAGGGCAGGAATTCATCTTGTAGTTTCTAAACCTAGAATGTGATGGATGCTTAACAAAAGTTTGGATACAACTGAAATGAAGAGTCTTAGTAGCCCTAGAAAGCTACCAGTGATTTTTAAGGAGGAAAAGAGGTTAGTTTTAAAGCAAAGCAGCATTTTGTTTTTATTTGTGGTATTGAATTTATTTTGAGATTTCTAATAGCCTTAAAAGTGCATATTTTGTTTCTCTTATGGGGACAAGGAATACAAAAGTTAAACTTACTAAAGACCATTTTGGTACATAATACTACAGCTTTTATTCCATTTTGAAAAATTTTTTTGGTGTGATTATGAAAGCAATATAGGCCCATTAGAGTAAATCCTAAAAAAAGTACAAAGAAGAAAACAGAATTTCCTCATAATTTCACCATGGAGTGATAACCACCATTGGAATTTATTCCTTTACGTACATAATGCTTTGTAAATCTGTGCAAAAGCATCTGTAGAGTGCACATGTTATTAATTTAAGACCTAATTGTTGAAATAATACATTAGGACAAACTTTAGGACATGTACTTAGAGCAGTGTTTATCAAATTGCAATTTGTCACCCATGCAGCCTTTCTCATCTGGGGTTCTATGAGAGGAGAATTAAGCCATAGAAAGGATGGTATATAGTACCTTTCTAAGTCCTTCGGAGAGAAGTTAATTTAATGCATACCATTGGAAGCTTTGCAGAGTTTGGGCTTAATTTTCTTGAGAACCTCAGTTGAGAAGGGTGAGGGGGATATCAAAGAAGTCAATTTACTGGGTCACCAGCATTTTAAAAATACATGAAATAGAGTAAAATTTTTAAAAATGCAATATATTGCACATAGTAAAATTAATTTACATTTTGATATTGTCAATTTACATTACTTGAAGGCCAAAATAATCTGAGATAATTTTTAAAAAGCATCTATGCTGAAATGGGATAGAAAAGCAAAGCCTTACGTGTATATAGATTAAAGCTTTTCTTTAAAATTAATTTATTTTTGGCTGCGTTGGGTCTTTGTTGCTGGGTGCAGGCTTTCTCTAGTTGCGGTGAGCGGGGGCTACTCTTCGTTGCGGTGCGCGGGCTTCTCATTGTGGTGGCTTCTCTTGTTGTGGAGCACGGGCTCTAGGCACACAGGCTTCAGGAGTTGTGGCATGCAGGCTCAGTAGTTGTGGCACGCAGGCTCAGTAGTTGTGGCGCACGGGCTTAGTTGCTCCGCGGCACATGGGATCCTCCCGGAACAGGGCTTGAACCCGTGTGTCCTGCGTTGGCAGGCGGATTCTTAACCACTGCACCACCAGGGAAGCCCTATAAAACTTTTTATAACAGATATTTTAGTGAAAAGATGTATATGACATGGAAATTTTCAAATAATTGCAATATTAAGTGGATTGGACACCATAGAATTCCAGTGTAAAGAAATTATTTTTAAAGTCCCAGAAATTATTTTTAAAGTCCCAGAAATTAACAGGATTTTTATCAGTTTGTTCTGTTTCCTTTAAGTTTTTTTTTAAAATAAATTTATTTATTTTATTTATTTATTTTTGGCTTCATTGGGTCTTCGTTGCTGCACATGGGCTTTCTCTAGTTGCGGCAAATTCGTGGTGTGCAGGCTTCTCATTGCGGTGGCTTGTCCTTGCGGAGCATGGGCTCTAGGCATGCGGGCTTCAGTAGTTGTGGCATGCGGGCTCAGTAGTTGTGGCTCGTGGGCTCTAGAGTGCAGGCTCAGTAGTTGTGGCGCCTGGGCTTAGTTGCTCCACAGCATGTGGGATCTTCCTGGACCAGGGTTATGAACCCTTGTCCCCTGCATTGGCAGGCGGATTCTTAACCACTGCGCCACCAGGGAAGCCTTGTTTCCTTTAAGTTTAAGGGAGGAATATCGTTCTACTGACTTTTACATGGCTTTGTTTCCATGAAGGATTTAAGAAGAGAGTTGCACATTATAAGAATGTGAGCCTTTGCTTTTCCTGTGAGAGTTTTTAAGCACCTTAAACCTAAAGTTGGCTTTGTGAGGTAGATATGATTCTGCAGTGTGGAGGAGCAACAGACATTGTTGTGATTTCTGCAGATCCATCTTTGATAAGTTAGTGGAAGTGCTTAGACCATATTGTTCCGGTTTTGCATTAGGTTGATTAATTCTAATAATTACAATGAAACGAGGCACAAAACTAAGCCTTAAAATCTCATAAGTAGCTATTTGCTACCTTGTAACACTATTCCTGTTTCAGTTGCTGAAACACTCATTCACAACCTGTTGGAAGTATTGAGGAAACCTGATCCTATTCTGAGAGATTCAGTTTCTTTCAGTAGGAGTTGTTGGCAGCTGTCTGGTAGGGTGTCTTTTGTGTCCTTCTGAAATCATTTATGGACCACTTGAATGTCTTAGTATTATACACAGTAAAAGGAACCTGGCAGGTATATTGGCTTTATAGCTAAGGAGTTGTTGCTTAACTATGTGTTTGGTCATGTGTTTACTAAGGTTGCTAACGATTTATGTTTGGTTTGTACAAAGTAATGTGTATTTAATATGCATTATATTTTACTTTTTATGTAAGCACATCATTATAGGAGATAGACTATGAAATTTATCAGTCTACTAGTCCTTCATATGCTTACTGGCTTATAAATACCAAAATGTAAAAATTAATCTTTGTCTTTCTAAATTCTATTTTAAAAAATATTTTTAAAAGATTTAATTCTGATTTTTTGAGGGGAATTTTTGAAATCCCATCAATACTTTGAGATATTGTCTTGATTTCTTTAGTTCATCAATGTTTGTCATTAGTCCTTAAAGATCATAATATTAATCTGACACTGTAATTAGAAACTAAAGTGCCACCCAAAATCAAAGTTTATTATTGAAGATAAATCTGGGAATTTTAAAGCATTTTGATTTTTGTTTTTTGGGGTTTTTTTTTAGTGCAAATTGGAATGTTAGTATACAAAGGGTGCTGAGTGGGTGGAATTGCTTTTGTAACTAGAAAGTGGTGACAAATGCTTATTGGTCTTTTTGTAAATGAAATCAAGTTCTCTAAACTATTTGTCATTGTGAGGCTAATAAGCATGGTACCAAAATACAATGATTCTTTATTAGGAAACCTGATTATTAAAGGGTCATGTGTACATAACACAGTAAGTTGAAATTTAGAGAAACTTGCATAAAACATTTCCTAATTTTTACTTAAAGTTAACTTCTATACATTTTGGGCTTATTTAAATTTTGCTTTCATAGACGTTATTTGTTGTTTTACGACTTAGAGAAAGAACTTTTGGAATGAAATCATATGTCTGAAATTTTTCTTATATGTTTCAGATGAGGATGCCATCTGTTCATTTTGTGGTAGATAATTATGGGGAAGTTGGGCAATAGAAGTATTTTAAAATCTTAAGGCTCTAACTTAAGCTACTAAGTGATCTACTTCTCTTCTTTGCCAAGTAATGTAATGTATTCTATTTTAATGTTTAAGTACACGAAGGGAATTAAGTTATTCTCATATTGAAAGGTAAAAGAAAAGGCAATAGATGTGTGTATCTTGTTGTCTCATTTTTATTCCTGATCAGTAGTAGCATTATTGCTGTGCCATTTAATTATATTGTTATTTTTTTGAAGACCTAATTTGTATGTTGCCACAAATGCAGAATAGATGAGAAAATCTGGCATGCCCGTGAATGTTCTGTTGTATAATATGTGCTTTTCGTAATTGTGTTTAACATGCAGTTAGGATAATTTGTTATAAATGTGTTTATGGCTTACCACAGCATATTAGGTAAAATTAACTCCCAACATTTTATCATGGTTAGTGTTGTGCATTTCCCCATCATTTATATTATTTAATTTGTAGATCTGATCTCTAAAAATACAACCCAGAGACTGTTAGGATTGTTGGTACTTCATTGAACAGAAGGGTGTTAAATGTGAAAGAGACTATCTTGTGAGTTTCGTGGTAGCAGATTAACCTTAAAAAAGGCCACCCTGGGAATTAATGAGCTACACTGTCATTCAGAATTCATTCAACAAGTATTTATTGAGTCCCTACTACATGCCAGGCATGGTGCTAGGTACTGAAAATACAAAAGTGATTAAGACAGTACTTGACCTCAAGCTGCTGTTTAAGCAGAGGCCGAATAGCCACTCGTCAGGGATTTTGTATAGGGAGTTCAGACATTACCTAGAGGACTGCACTAAGCGATCTTTAAGGAAGGTTTTTTTTAATAACCCCTCCTCTATGACTCTCTTCATGTGTTGGTGCAAGAATAGGAAACAAAATAAAGGTCAGAAACTGGAGAGGAATGGATGTTTAAATAGAAAGAATGTGCTAGCAATTATTTAAGGTGGCATTTGAAGTTTAGAGACATCATAGAAACAAAGCTATACTGAGTTTGGATCATGAATAAAGTAAAACTTATACAAATCAAGCTGTAGAGTTTTAAAATGAACTTGATCAAAATTGAATCAGATTTGAAGTCAAGATCTCTGGCTGAAGAAGTTTAGAATTTGTTATTCTGAAGATTTGACATTCCAGTTATCTGTAATAGGGAAAACTTTAAAATATATAAATCAATTTTAGTAATTTTAATTAAAAAAATCTGGAAACAGTTGATTTCTTGGGCAGTACATCCAGAATTGTCTCAGTTATAAAACTGATTTAAAGTGGAGCTTTCCATATTTTCTAAATAGTGAGTTTAACAAATAACTTCTAAAACTGAAATTCTCATTTAATTTGAGCCAATCTTATATTTCATCGATTTGTTAGAGTGAGCTTATCCCCGCTCATTAACACCTCTTTTATCACAGTGTTGGGGTGAAAAATGTTCTGCCTAAGTGAGTTTTCTAGATGATGAAACTACTCTTCTCAGCACTGTGTCTTTTTAAAAACTTTAACCTTTTTTTAAATGAATTCTAAAATGTCTTAAATAGTTTTCAGTCTTTCTAAATGGTATGTGTATGGTATATATATATGTATATGGTATACTAATAAATATAAGTATAAATATCGACTATAACTATGTCATGTTGACTCAAGACTTCTTAAACATCAGTTACTCTGTTGTGATAAGGGTAGGGAACAATTGAGATGTATTAAATTATTTGCCCTGGCCTATGTGTGATAAAGCCCTCAGATTGTCTTGCTTTTCGAATCAGTTTTTGTGTTCGTGTCTTGTAATTCTCGTCTCTCCCTAGGCTGTCAGCTGGCACCTGGTATCTATCATTTAGTATTTCTGTTGCCAGCAGTCAGTTCCCTTTCTAATTTATGGTAGAACTAAGCTATAGGCTGAGAAACTGTGTAAACAAATGATTGATTTATTTTATAAATAAGCAGTTGATTTTGCCCCAGATTCTGAACTTTAGAATACTTGATCAGGATTGTGAGGTTTTGAAACAAATTCTACTCTTATAGAGTCTAGAGGCCCTCACTGAATACTCACCTCTTAAATCCTTTCGAAATGCTGTTCTTTTCGCTATAATCTTGTGCTCTTGTTAGTCTTTCAAATTCCTTGCCCAGTAATTCTTAACAAAACATTGATCTCCTACCAATATGTGTGTGTGTGTCGGGGGAGGGGAGACAAAATATAAAACAAACCAAATGAGGAAGTTAGTAACCACAGGTTATTTATTCTTTTCTATCTCAGTTTCTGAACCTCAGTTTTCTGAGCTGTAAAATGGAGATAATTATACCTACTTAATGAGGTATTCATTAGAACTAAGCAGGATATAAAGTTCTTATCATGAACTTTGAGGTAGCCAGTTATCTTCTTCTCTTACTTTATTTACAGGTAGAGTTCATCCTTCAGGGCTAAAAGGAGCTTTTCATATTTATGAGAAAATGTGGTTTACTGATAAGTGTTAGCAGACACAGTGGTTTTAAAGTTTGGCAAAATATTGCTGTAGAATGTTATCTAATATAATATGCTAAGAAATACTATAGGGATGGGGGGTATATTCTAGGTAATTGTAACAGCGAGAAGAATCAGAACTTACCAATGCTGCACATTTGCAGAGTACTATTATTTAAAATGGATTTTTAAAATAGATTCCATAAGTATGATATTTGATGAAATCATTCTGGTAGTCCATGTTAACATACATGCTAAAACTGTTCTTGTGATGGGACAGTTCATGTCTCTTTTGGTTTTAAGTGACTAGACATGGTACTTTAAGGAAAGACTGCCTTATTAGAAGATGATTCTTAAATAACATAATTCTTTACTAGTCAGTGTTCTCCGGAGGCAGCCTATGGCTCTGTCAAGTAGATACATAAAATTACCCATCACATCCTCCTTCAATAAACTTTTCCCCTTCCACATTTTTCTACAGATAGATACACCACCAGGAATGGAATTACAGTCATGGTATCCAGTTATAAAGCAGGAAGGTGACCATGTTTCTCAGACACATTCATTTCTACACCCCAGGTGAGTGGATATGGGCTCATTCATTCATTCATTCAACATCTATACATCAGGTACTATTCTAGGCCCTGGGAATTCATTTTATAGTTTTAGGGTTTTTTTGCTAATCAATGAAATGAATTATAAATAGTGTTGAGTATTTGAATTAACCTTTCCTGTGTGTTTCTATGTGTTTTTTTTCCCCTAGAAATAGGTCATTTCTTTTTTTCCCTAAAGTGAAAAAAATGGAAGTTTTCTTTTTATTGCCTTACTTCCCTTCAAGAAGTAAACCAACTCTTCAAGAGTGTGGTGTGCAACTTTGATATTTTAAAACGAAACTTTTTTGAAACTTAGAGGATTTCATAGTAGCCACACCCCTCAAAATCAATTTTCATATTTTCAATAAAAATGCACCTTAGATTACAGTTTTTATTTATAAAACCTAGATTTTTATCTGCTACTGTACATATTTATCTCGCCAAGCACAGTGATAAAGAATCTCAATCTTACTTACATTTATATAGTTCCTTCTATTCCTATTACATTTGAAGTAAGTTTTTGGGCAGTAATAAACCTGTCAGTTTTCTTAGCAGAATACTGAGTTTTCATTCTCAGAATTCATGTGATTGGTAAAGAGGAACTATATAGGTGTCCTGTACAAGGAAAATGTGATACGAGACAAGATTATTTAGAGTTCAGAAGATGAAGTGTTAGGTCAGTTAAATGGTTGCATCTTTTGGCTAAAGGTTAAGCAGATTATAGTTAATCATATGGCACTTAAATATCTAGCTCAAATTTTGTTCCATGAGTCTCTCAGATAATCTCCTGAACAATTTTATATGAACTTTGAGTAAAATTGGTAGTTATCCCTTTGATCTTAGTTTTGCACAATTTATTATTGCTGTTTTATCAAATAAGTAAGAAATGCTAAAGTGTTTTCAGAAGATTGCTCTGTGGGGTTTGATCCAAGGAGGACTGCCCAGTAGCTGGGCAGCGTTCAGAATGCTGGTTCTCTCCCTGAGAAGGGAGAAGGGCCCTGGGAGCTCTTTGTTGGGGCTGTGATGAGTCAGGGCATAGCCTTGCAGTGTGGGACTGAATCAGTCTCACCACAATAAAGAACAAGGATTCCTTGGTTTGGAGGGGTGGCAGACAAGGAAATAGTCCTCCAGAGTAGTGTATAGTCTGTTTTCTTTCGGCATAAACCTTAACTACTCAGGGCTGTTGAACTGCTCTGTAAAGTACTTCATGGTTTTAGTTCTCATGTGGTTTTGAGGGAAGGAGAAGAGACTGATTTTCCAGTATCTTTTTAAGTGCTTAGAAACTACTTTTTGTAAAATAACAAAAATAACCTCATAATTTTGCTCTTTCTGCCTCAACTACTTACTTTTTCAAGAATTCCTTTCTATGACCCTTATTTTCTGAGTTGTTCTGTTATCTGGTTTGATTAAAAAAAAATTGTTTAACCATAGAAATTGATGTAATATATTTTGCTTTTTACCTAAATGTAATATGTATCTTCTTTTGCCATTCTTTGTTTTCAGCTACTACTTATACATGTGTGATAAAGTGGTTGCCCCAAATGTGTCGCTTACTTCGGCTGTATCCCAGCCTAAAGAGGTCACAAAGACAGAGGCAAGTAGATCTATACCAAGACAGTCAGAGAAGCCTCACAGTAGTGGGAAACATCAAAAAATAGTGTCTTATCCAGATGTTTCACTGGAAGAACAGGAGAAAATGGATCTGAAAACAAGTAGAGAATTATATAACCGCTTAGGTAAGTATTCAGAAATTATCTTTTTAAAATCAAATATCTAATAAACATATTCAGCATTTTCAAAGAGGATTTCTATTTAAGAGAATTTTCCAGATAATGGAAGCTTTTATCTTAAAAAAAAAAATACCACCTTTCAAAACTCTTGAGTGACTACTTAGACCCTCAGTTGTTCTGCTTATCTAGAATGGTGATAGCTATAGAGGCTAATGAGCTAGAAAATAGACTACATGGCTGCATATTGCAAGTGACTTTTGTCTAATTATTTTTTCTTCTTCCTGCCTTTTCTTTACTGTCAGATTTCTTAAAAGGTCCTTATTTTTCTTTCTAATTTGCTGTGAACTGAGAAACCTTTTAACTAATAATGTGAAAAGTATATGATAATCTATAAAAATATTGAATCAACTTTGTTATACACCTGAAACTAATATAATATTGTAAATCAACTATACTTTAATTAAAAAAAAAAGTGTATGTAAGAGTAGTTAGGTATAGGACTCAGAGACACTTAGTCATGGAATAAGCAAGGTCTGAAAACTCATAGCTGTGGGAGCCAGGCAGATGGCATAAATGCAGAATGCTGGCTGGACATTAAAAAAAACTGCATAGTTACAGTGCCTTTTAAAATACCGTGGACCAGACAAGACATGTCTGCTCACATGCTGCCTGTGTTACCCTCTCCATAGATGCAGAGCTTTGCTTGCAGCTTAGGCAAGTGTGACAGTTCTTCTCAGCTTTCTCAGAGCAGTCTAAGAGTCCTCTAGTTATCTGTTTTCATAGATAATTGAGATTCTTCAGGAGTTTTTGTACTGTAATTTTGAGATTTTTAAAACTCAGTTTTCCTTGGATTTAAATATGGCAAACAATAATTAGTAATGTATTAATACCATTATACCATGTTTGCATTATATTTCCCAAATTATTTAATTCTAGAGACTTTAAAAAAATTGTTGAGATGTAATTCATGTTCCTTAAAATTTACCCTTTTAGAGTATATGATTCAGTGGCTTTTAGTAAATTCACAAAGTTGTGCAATGATTACAACTATTTAATTTCAGAACATTTCATCACCCTAAAAAGGAACCCTGTAATCCAGTAGAAGTTACTCTTCATTCTTCCCTTTCACCAGGCTCTGTCAGCCATCAATCTATTTTCTGTTTTTATGGATTTGCCTATTCTGGACATTTCATGTAAAAGGGATCCTACAACATATGGCCTTTTGTTGTCCAGCTTCTTCCACCAAGGATATTTTCTGAGTCCATATTATAGCATGTATTAGTACTTCTTCCCTTTTTATGGCTTAATAACATTCTATTATATGGACGGATAATACCCCATTTTGTTTATTCATTCATCTGTTGATGGACATTTGGATGTGTCCACTTTTTGGCTATTATGACTAATGCTGTTATGAACACTTACGCACAAGTTTTAATGTGAACGTATGTTTTCATTTCACTTGGCTATATATTTTGGAGTGGAATTGCTGGGTCAAATGGTAACTCTGTGTTTAATATCTTGAGGGACTGCCAAACTTTTCAAAGCAGCTGCACCATTTTCATTTCCAGCAGCGGCTTTTGAGGACTCCGATTTCTGCACATCTTTGCCAACACTTGTTATTGTTTGTCTTTTGATTATAGCCATCCTAGCGGTTGTGAAATGATATCTCATAGTTTTGATTTGCAATTCTCCAATGACTAATGATACTGAGTATCTTTTCATGTTTTTATTGGACATTGCAAATCTTTGGAGAAGTGCCTGTTGAGATCCTTTGCCTATTTTTAAATTGGGTTGTCTCTTTACAACTGAATTGTAAGAGTTCTTTGTACATTATGGTACTAGACCCTTATCAGATATAGGATTTGCCATTCTGTCAGTTGTCTTTTTACTTTCTTGGTAGTGTCCTTTGAAACACAAATTTTAAATTCTGATGAAGTCCAATTTATTGTTTCTTTCATTGCTTACTTTAGGTGTCATGTCTAAGAAACCATTGCCTAATCCAGTTAAGAGTTTTAGCTCTTACATTTAAGTCCATGATCCATTTTGAGTTAATTTTTATATAAGGTGTGAAGTTCAACCTCATTCTTTGTATATGGATACAGTTGTCCCAACACTGTTGAAAAGAATACTCTTTCCTGATTGAATTGTTTTGGCACCCTTGTTGAAAACCAGTTGCCCATAAAAGTATGGGTTTGTTTCTGGACTCAGTCTTTATGCCAGTACTGCACACAATTTTGATTTCTGTAGCTTTGTAATAAGCTTTGAAATTGGGGATTGTGAGTCCTCCAACTTTGTTATTCTTTTTCAAGATTGTTTTGGCTATTTTGGTTTCCTTTTATTTCCATATGAATTTTAGAATCAGCTTGTCAATTTCTGCCACAAAGCCAGTTGAAGTTTTGATAGGGGTTGCATTGAAAAAGTAGATCATTTTGGGGAGTAGTATCATTTATTGTAGTCCATTTGGGCTGCTGTAACAAAAATAACATAGACTGGGTGGCTTATACCACAAACATTTACTTTTCAACGTTCTAGAGGCTGGGAAATCCAACATCAAGGCACTAGCAGATTTGGTCTGGCAAGGGCTTGCTTCCTGGTTCATAGATGGCCATCTTCTCACTGTGTACTCCAATGGTGGGAGAGCTCTCTGGAGTCTCTTTTATAAGGGCATAAATCCCATCAATGGGGGCTCTACCCTTATGACCTAATTACCTCCTGAAAGCCCCATTTCCTAATACCATTGCATTGGGGGGCTAGGATTTCAACATATGAATTTTGGAGGTCACTGACATTCAGATCATGATATCATCTTAACAATATTAAGTCTTCCAATCCATAAACATGGGATGGCTTTCCATTTATTTAGGCCTTTTATTTCTTTCAATAATGTTTTGTAGTTTTCATTTTACAAGTTTTATACTATTTTGTGAAGTTTATCCCTAAGTATCTTATTATTTTTTATTTCATTTGTAAATTAAATTGTTTTCTTAATTTCATTTATGGATTGTTCCAGTGACTTTTTAACAGAGTGATATTCATACTTTGTTACTTCATTTTTGCCTTTCAAAGATCCATCAGTCTCGAATAATTCTGCAAGCAAAAAGAAACCTGAGCCTACCACTTGCAACTTAGCCAGAGACACAAGCAAGGCGGGAATTGACCGTGATGCTGCAGCTTCGTCTCCACTTCTCGTCAAGGATGTCATTTGTGAGGATGATAAGGGAAAAATCATGGAAGAAGTAATGAGAACTTATGTAAAACAACAGGAAAAACTGAACTCAATTTTGCAGAAGAAGCAACAACTTCAGATGGTAAAATTGTTATCTAAATGATAGTCCATTGTGAAAAGATACTTTTGCATATTCTTAAGGGAAGTCAAGATGAGATGCTGTTAAATGTATTTAAGATTATTCAGTTGTACATTTATAAGAAAGATTAATATACTTTAAAATTTTTAGAGAAGATAGTTTTCAAGATAATTACTTATGTATAGAATTGATATGACAGCTGAATTTTAGATATGTTCTGTCCTGTTTTTTCCTGAATTGAAAATTCTAATGTGATGGAAATAAAGTAAAAATTATATTGTGATTCTTTAAATTACAGGAAGTTGAAATGTTGAGTAGTTCAAAAGCTATGAAGGAACTCACTGAAGAACAGCAGAATTTACAGAAAGAGCTTGAATCTTTGCAGAATGAACATGCTCAAAGAATGGAAGAATTTTATGTTGAACAGAAAGACTTAGAGAAAAAATTAGAGCAGGTAATGAAGCAAAAATGTACCTGTGACTCAAATTTAGAAAAAGATAAAGAGGCTGAATATGCAGCACAGGTAAGAATTACACAGTTTGTATAGTGTTGCCCTTTCAGTGTGGAAATTGAAGCCGTTATTTTAATTTCATTAAAGAAATTACTTTATGTTAAGCTCGTTTCATTTAGACTAGATTTCAGAATAGACAGTTCTGTTAAACACAACTTTATATCATCCAAGATGATTTTTTGACCTTGATTGCTTTATTACTTTAAACTTATCAGGTTTCTGTAGTTTAGTTGTCCAAATTGCTAATCTCTAGCTATCTGAATATCAGAGGTTATGTTATTTTAATGTAGTATATGGGCTTTCAAATCAAGGAATTAACAAACATGAACTGTTGCCCACTATGTTCACAGCACTCGGGCAAAAATGAATAGTAGCTCACAACTTGGGGAAGATGAACAAATAACTCTTAACCTGAGCCAGCTGTGATGAGAGGTATACTGAAGTGTAGGGCATAATGAAAGTGTTCTAGGTGTTCAGTTCTCTTGACCTTTTGTTTCACCTTCATTTTAAGGTCATGTCAAAGTCTGATTAATAGTATTAGATATTCAAGAGATGCATGCATGAAATAGTTCATTTTTGTAATAAGTAATTTGAAAGGAGGTCTTTGCCATGATGTGAGGAGTAAGTGGAAAAACAAAACTGAATGAAAACTGACACAGTCTTCTAAATCACACAGCTGGCAGAACTGAGACAGAGATTGGACCATGCCGAGGCTGATAGGCAAGAACTCCAGGATGAACTCAGACAGGAACGGGAGGCAAGACAGAAGTTAGAGATGATGATAAAAGAGCTAAAGCTGCAAATTTTGAAATCATCGAAGACTGCTAAAGAATAGAAACCTTTGAAGAGATTCATCTGTGTGTTCCCAACAGGGTTTATTTTTGTTTGTTTGCTTTGGTAATTGAATTATGAACAATTTATCTGCATGAAAATAACTAGGCATTGTATCCATTTGTAGATCAGAGAAAGTGAAGAGATTATATATTAGTATATAAATTTTACATTTTCCAAATGAATGAAAATGTATGTTTCTTTGTACTTTTTTTTCAACCAGCTTAGTAACAGTACTTTACGGTTTCAACTATTAGATAATCTGCCTATATTTCTAATGCAATTTAACAGTTGCATACTTTTTAAAAGCTGCATTGTGTGATAGAAAATAGTTTTGATCAATTTTGTTATCCATATTTTAGATTCAATTTTAGATACAATGGTGGCTTCA
Organism: Balaenoptera musculus; assembly: GCF_009873245.2. Lineage (NCBI taxonomy): Eukaryota > Metazoa > Chordata > Mammalia > Artiodactyla > Balaenopteridae > Balaenoptera > Balaenoptera musculus. Next base: position 48,487,060 of record NC_045788.1, read on the forward strand.
TATTTCATATATAGAGCTACTCAAGGAGTTGAATCTCCATTTTTTTTCATGAACACAATCTCCTTTCTAAGTTAATATAGTATACTCATTATTATAATCAAAATTTGCTTCTATTTTGTTCATATTGTGGAATGAATTTCCACCAGTTCTCTTCTATTTAATATCTCCTAAGAGACATTTTGTCAATAGAGGAATTTCATTGATGAGGTTATAGCACACCCCACGGGGAAGGATAACATGCTTTCTTATACACTGCTGCTAAACATAAGAAGCGGTTATAATTAGATTTTCTGTTTAAATGTGGTTATATTTAGAAAAAATTTTTATGCAGCAACTTTAGAAGAGGGAATAAAATGAAATAATTTTTGAACTTTTGTTTATGTTGTTAATAGTGTTGTGAAAATATTAACGTACTTGAGAAAAATTGATACCATTGATGTACATCAGTTTCCATACAATCCATAATCCTCCTGTACAGTTTTTATATGTAGTTGTGGGTCTTACTGAAATTTATATAATGGATTTGTTTTCCTTAATGGATTTATTTTCCTTTAAATTGTAAAATATTAAACACTTTGAAGGTTATTTTGGACTTTTGTATGTTTAAATGTTAAGTCTTACCAAAATGTGCACGAATGGACCATTTTCAGTTACTATTTAATATCAAGATCAGGAATTTGCAGTCAACTGGTAGTGTATGATAGGTTAATATAGGGAAGTTTAGTTATCTGCTACTAAAAGGTTTTTAGATGATTTTTAGAAGACAGGAATTCCGTAGTTTGGGGGAGGGGCAACTTCTTCTGCACTTTTCTTTTTTTTTTTTGCACAGAAAATCCTGTCATTCTGTAATGGCAAATTTCATATTAGTTAATTCTTGGCTTAAAAGATACTAGGTAAAATTCTTAGTATGCATTTTTTAAAGAAAGTTTCCTGAAGCTACCATTAATCAACATTATTATCCCATGAATTTTATGTTTATGTTCTCGTGTAAGGTACTGTATGAAATTAACTTGAGAGCTAAGTTTATTTTTTAAATATATCAGCTAAGGTTAAGGTTATTTACTATTCCCATCTTAGACGATAGATACTTGGTATAGAACTTCAAAAATAAGTAGGTTATCATTTAACCAGTTATTTTCATATTTTGCTTAATGGTACTTATATATCCTAAAAGAATTTTTGTACTTCCCAAAGTATAGTTTCTTTACTAGAGTATGGTCTAAATGTGTATTTTCTATTTTCCATTTAACTTTTACTATATTAAACCTGCAATTAATTTGTTGACTCTTGTTCCCCTTTAAGGAGGAATGCATGTTAAAGTGACATACAGGAACAAATATTAAAAATGACATACCCTCCTAATACCTTTTCTTTATCTGGAGAAAGAAAAATCACAAATACATTTTATGATACTGTTTCATTTTAGTTGTGTGTTAGTTGTGTCACAGCTAAGCTTTTTGGGAGGTATAATTCAGGCCCCTATAATTTCATTTATTTTTCTAATTCACTCAAAATCTACTTATGTTACTTAGTTAAATGGTAAGCTTACTTAAGTTTCAACTCAAAACTTCTAAAACAAATTGCCTAATCTTTGAAATATGTTATTTAAAAGTTCTAAGCAATGCTTAATCACCTTTAAATTATCATAAACTCTTAATTTAGAGTTGAGTAAAGAGCTATTTTTTCTAGTTCTTCACATAAGGGAAACTTGCCACATGAAATTGTATAGTTTTCATTTTCCAGAAGATACACTGATGTGCCATCAGTTTCTGTCTGACTTCTTTGAAAATGTTTATTTAGTCAATTGTAAATAGTATGCCTATTATAGTTAAAAGTAATTTCAAGTTAAACTGTACAACATAGCTTGAAAATATAGAGACTCTGTAATACTCTACAAGTGGCCTCTGCTAAAAATATCCATATAATTATTCTTCTATTTTTGCATGCTCATTTTGTGTGTTGGTTGCTAGCTTAAAGTTTGTTTCAGTGTTAGTTTTTGTGTGCCAATTCATCAGGCAAGCGGATTTTCCCGCAGATGTCATAATATTTTTCTTTTTAGGAAAAATATAAAAATATTTACTTTAAAAAGCTGCGTTAAAGGAACGGCCTATCAAAAGTGCTAGAGCATCTTTAAAAGGAAGAAAAGATAGAATGTTAGTTTACTGTGTGATGAGTAATGTTTAATTTGGGTGATGATAGTTTCTATACTCTAAACTTTATGAGAAAACGGTACCAAATCTATAGTAAATGTAAAACCTGCTGTCATTGAGGAAGCTCTAAACAACCCTGATTTCACAAATGCAACTTGTAACACTAGGAAAGGCTTTGACCAACAACGTAAGTTTGGCTTGTGCTTTAGTTTTGTAAAGCATATTCTTTTGCTTGAATTTCTGTGTCCAGGAGAGTCAGGATGTTTTATGGTTCTTGAACTAATTTTATAACATATTTAATATATTACCAGTTGAGCTATAAAATCATTTGTACATATTGAATTGAAAACCAGTTACTAAAGTAGGTATAATAGACTGAGTACAATGATACTTGCAGGTTATCCATATAGTTTAGAAGACATGACAGAACAACCATGTTATTTGCACATCTATGGCTTCTGTTTGAAGGAAAGTAAAATGATAAAGAAACTTGAGTAATATGAAACATGCTCAAGGTTATTTCCCTAAAAGTAATAGGAAAGCTGGTGCTGAAGGTTTTTTATCAGTATCTAAAATTTTCTTCCCAATGACTTATGTTTTGATTGCTTAGGGAAGAATCCTCATTTTTATTTGCTCTTACACATTTAATCTGCACGACAGGATATTAAAAATTAATAGAATGAAAAGTTGTGCTCATACTGTACGTCTGTTTCTGTGCTTGAAACTACTTGTTAGTTTTTATTGAGCTGCCAGCAATAAGGGACGCATTACTGCTGTATTATACATCGTGGGGTTGAATAACTTAAACAGCTTAAAATTTTTTTCTAGTGTAAGACACTTAAGGATTTCCATTATTGGAAGAAATTCGTATGGGTATTCTATATTGCATCTTGTTTAAAAGGACAGTCTCTTTTTTTTCTTTCGTAAAATCTTTCCATTTTAATTGGCTTCTAAACTATAATGCATAATGCAATTTGGAGCCTGTTGTTTAGTGATAGAATTAAATGTCTTATATAGTGCTACTGTGTTTGAATTAAATTGAACAAATGTAAAAACCGACATTTTAAAAATTAAGCCCAGAAAACAAAATAGTGTATTAAGTTAGTTGAATGTAAGAGAAATTCGTAAGATTTTTTTTTCTTCAATATAAATACCTCACTTGAAAATAAAGCACAGCATACTTAAAGTAGTTCTAGTAAAAAAAAAAAAAATCCTACTAAAAGAATTGCTAAATCTTGAACAACTCTTGGGGAATTATAGTTTGGGAGAAATAAAATATACTTGCTTTTAACCATTCTGTTAGAAGTATTTATTTGTCCTGATAATTTTAAGCCAACACAGTAGTCTTAAATTATTTCTGAAGTTCTAATCTGTGAAGGCAGTAAATGAAAGATCTGTTATGCAACTGTTGAAACAAATTGTTGACTACATTGACCATAATTCAATTTAAAATCTTGCCAATGATGTACAGTTTTATGGTTAAAATTGCTGTGGTTGGTTGTATTACATGACACACAAAACTGTCCTCTACCTCACGTGAAATAAATATTTTATATGGTTTTACTATAAAACAAGACTCATCTATCTGGTCACTTAGTTTACAAATTTTGAATTATATTTATTGAAACATGACATACTGTGCTCTTAGCTTATACCTCAACTGTATTTTGTGCTGTTCTCCATTTTCATGCCTTGTAAATAACTTGTATAGATTGTGGATTAAATTCCAAATAAAAACTTTTAATGCCAATGTAATTGATTCAAGCTTTCTTGGTATCCTGTGTGAGTTCAGTGTTCTTGTTTCTTAAGATTGACATTTTCTCCTTTTGTTCTTTAAAGTCTATTCATTACACAGCAAATAACTAACTTGAGAAACTTTTTAAATTGTAAAATGTGAAATTTTATGTAATATTTTATGTGATGAACATAGCATTTTGTGATTATTCTCTTTCAGGATACTTGGACTCTTGCTTTAACATCTTTTCCTCACCTCCACTTCTGGTATTAGTTATCAATTACTGCATAACAAACTATTCCGAAGTCTAGCAGCTTAAAACAACGTATCTCACACAGTATCTGAGGGTCAGAAATCCAAGAGCAGTTTAGTTGAATGTGATGGCTCAGGAGCTGTTAGAAAGGTGCTTTAATGATGTTACCTGTGGCTGAAGTCTTATGAGAGCTTGACAGCTGTTGGATCTGCTTCCCAGCTCACTCAGGGCTATTGACAGGCAGTCAGTTCCTCACTGTATGGACCTGTTCATGGAGCTCTTCACAGCATGGTGGATGGCTTCCCCCAAATGAGTGATCCAAAGGAGAGAGTGATGCCACAATTTGTTTGATGACCTGGACTCTAAGTCATATACTGTTACTTTTGCGTTGTACTATTTGTTAGAAGTCAGTCACTAAGTCCAGCCCATACTCAGTCAGAGGAGATTATACAAGGGAATGAATCCCAGGAGGCAGGGATTATCGGGGGATATCTTAGAGTCTGGTTACCGTATCCTCCAAACTTTTTGTGTGTGTGGCAAAATGTACATATAAAGTTTACCATGTTAACCATTTAAGGTGTGTGTATAATTCAGTGGCATTAAGTACATTCACAATGTTGTGTAATTATCACCACTATATCCAGAACTTTTTCACTATCCCAAACAGAAGCTCTGTGCCTATTGAACAATAACTTCCTACTCCCCCTCCCTCCCTCCAGCCTTTGGTATCCTCTATTCTACTTCCTATCTCTATGAATTTGCCTATTCTAGGTACCTCATATAAGTGGAATCAAAATATTTGTCCTTTTGTGTCTGATTTAGCATTGTGTTTCAATTAGCATAATGTTTTCAAGGTACATCCATGTTGTAGCATGTATCAATTTCATCCCTTTATATGGCTGAATAATATGCCATTGTGTATGTATACAACTGGAGAAATGTCTATCCAAGTTCTTTGCCCATTTTTAAATTGGGTTGTTTGTTTTTTGTTGTTGAGTGGTAGGACTTCTTTATATGTTCTAGATATTAATCCCTTATCAGATATATGATTTGCAGATATTTTCTCCCATTCTTTAGGTTGTCTTTTCACTCTTAATAATGTCTTTTGATACACAAAAGTTTTAAGTTTGATCAAGTCCAGCTTTTCTATTTTTTCTTTTGTTGTCTGTACTTTTAGTGTTATATCCAAGAAATCATTGCCAAATCCAATGTCATGACGCTTTCCCCCTGTATTTTCTTCTACGAGTTTTATAGTTTTAGCTCTTACTGGAATTGTTTTCTTAGTTTCCATTTCAGATTGTTCATTGCCAGTGTGTAGAAAATGCAGTTGATTTTTGGTGTTGATTTTGTATCCTGGGACTTCGCTAAATTTATTAGCTCTAACAGTTTTTGTGTGTGGAATCTTTAGGGTTTTCTGTGTATAAGATCACATCACTTGTGAATAGAGATAATTTTACTTCTTCCTTTCCAATTTGGATGCTTTTGTTTCTTTTTCTTGCCTAATTGCTCTAGCTAGAACCTCCAATGCTACGCTGAATAGAAGTGGTTAAAGCAGGCGTCCTTGTTTTGTTCTCAGAGGGAAAGCTTTCAGTCTTTTATCTTTGAGTATGATATTAGCTGTGGTTTTTTCATATATGACCTATTTATTATGTTGAAGAAGTTCCCTTTTATACCTAGTTTACTGAGTGTTTTTGTTTTTTTTATCATGAAAGGGTGTTGAATTTTGTCAAATGCCTTTTCTGTATCAGTTGAGATGATAATGTAGGTTTTTTTTCCTTCATTTTATTGCTGTGATATATTACATTGCTTGGTTTTCATAAGTTGAAATTCCTTTTGCATTCCAAGAATAAATCTCACTTGCTCATGGTGTATAATCCTTTTCATATGCTGTTATTTATTTATTTGAAATAATTTGACATATAACATTCTATAAATTTAAGGTGTACATGTTCATTTCATACATTTATATATAGTCTAATATGCTGAATTTGATTTGCTAGGGTTTTGTTGAGGATGTTTGCAGCAATATTCATCAGGGATACTGGTCTGTAGTTTTTTGTTTGTTTTGTTTTTTGTTTTTTGTTATTTTGTAGTGTCTTTGTTGTTGTTATTAGGTTAGTTCTGCTTCATAGAATGAGCTAGAAAGTGTTCTTTCTTGCTTTGATTGTTTTGGAAGAGTTTGAGAAGGATCGGTGTTAACTCTTACTTCAATATTTGGTAGAATTCACCAATGAAGCCATCTGGTCCTGGGCTTTGCTCTGTTGGGAGGTTTTTGATTGCTGATTTAATCTCCTTACTAGTTACAGGTTTACCTATTTCCTATTTCTTCATGAGTTGCTTTTCATAGATAGTGTATTTCTTGGAATTTGTCAATTTCATCTAGGTTATCTAATTTGATGGCATACAATTGTTCACAGTATTCTCAAAATCCTTTTTATTTCTGTAAAATAGGTAAAAATGTTCCTATTTTCACTTCTGATTTTAGGAATTTGAGTCTTTTTTCCCCCTTATTCAATCTAGGTAAGGGTTTGTTAATGTTGTTGATCTTTTCAAAGAACCAACTTTTGATTTTTATCAATTTTCTCCTTGTTTTTATATTCTTTATTTATTTCCACTCTAATCTATATTATTTCCTTCTACTAGTTTTGAGTTTATTTTGCTCTTCTTTTTCTAGTTCCTCAAAGTTTACAGCTTGCTTATTGATTTGAGATCTTTTTTAATGGATGCCTTTAAAGCTATAAATTTCCATCTTAGAAAATAAAAAGTAGTTACAAACCAAAACTGCAATAATTCTGGCTTTTATATTTGCCCATGTATTCACCTTTACTGGAGATCTTTATTTCTTCTTACTTCTTCAAGTTATTGTCTAGTGTCCTTTTGTTTCAATCTAAAGGATTCCTTTTAACATTTCTTGTAGGGCTGGTCTAGCGGTAGTCAGCTTTTGTTTATCTGGGAATGTCTTAATTTCTCCCTCATTTTGGAAGGACAGATTTGCCAGATATAAATTTCTTGGCTGAAAGATTTTTCTTTTGGCATTTTACATCATTCCACTGACTTCTAGTGTCCAAGGTTTCTTCTGAGTAGTCAGCTAGTAAATCTTATTGAGGATTCCTTATTTCTGATGTCACTTTTCTCTTGCTGCTTTCAAGATTCTCTCTTTGACTTTGTCTCTCAACAGTTTGATTATAATGTGTCAGTTTATCTTATGTGCAATACATTAAGCTTCTTAGATTTGTAGATTTAAGCATTTCATCATATCTGCAAGGTTTTCAGACATTATTTCTTCAAATAATCTCTTTGCCCCTTTCTTTCTTCTTCTAGGACAGCCCCATAATGCTTCAGAATGTTTGGCTTATTTTTATAATTTCTATCTCTTCATTGATATTTTGTTCATAAAATGTTTTCCTGACTTCTTTAGCTCTTTGTCCAGATTTTCCTTTAGCTTTTTGAGCATATTTAATACAGTTGTTTTGAAGTTTTTGTCTAGCAAGTCCAATGTCTGTGCTTTTTCAACGGTGGTTTCTATCAATTTGTTCTTTGGATGGATTATATTTTTCACTTTTTTTGTATGCCTTGTGATTTTTTTGTTGTTGAAAGTTGAGCATCTGACAATTATAATGCAGTAACTCTGGAAATCAGATTTTCCTTCTTCCCCAGGGTTTGCTTTTTTTTTTTTTTTTAATTATTACTGCTGTAGGCTGTGGTAGTCCACATGCTTTGAGATTTTTCCACACTATTTTGCAAAGACTATTCCTTATTGTGTGTGGTCATGGAAGTGTCTGTTCCTTTAGCTCATGTTCAGCTAATGTTTTGACAGATTTCCTTGAATGTCAGGAGTTAAAAAAGAAGACAACAACAAAAACTCACAAAAAATTTTAAAAAGAAGCAGAAAAACAAAAAATCCAACTACTTCTCACAGTCTCTGCATCTTGGCTCTATGTTAAAACACTCCTTCAAATACTCCAGTAGGCTTTCTCTGATCCTAGGAATCAGCCCAAAGTGAAAACTTAAGGCCTTTTCAGGCCTTCCTGGGTATGCAGCTTGCCTGGGCATGGGTGTAGCTTTTTAAATTCCCCCTATAGACAGCTGCTTTTGAATGTCCTAATTTCCCAAAGAATCTCATCCTAACTTATCCTCCAGTTCTTAGACAATCTATTGGTTGTTTACACCTGTAATCTTTTTTTTTTTTTCTTCTATTTTTTTGGCCATGTGGCACACGGGATCTTAGTTCCCTGACCAGGGATGAACCCACGCTCCCTGCAATGGAAGCACATTGTTTTAACCACTGGACCGCCAGGAAAGTTCCTATACCTGTAATCTTTTGTCCCAGGCATCTGTGAGTCTGTAGTCCACCTTGCATCTTTTACAAGCAGTGCCCACTGCTTTTTCCAAGTTCCAAGTTAGGCAAATTGAAGATGAGAGTCTTGTGTCGGTAGTTCAAGTATCCTCCAGAGATGTCAGAATAGATGTACATGATGCTTTTCAAATAAAGTCTGCTCTGTTCTCTTGTTCAAGGGAGGGAACTGGGAACTGGGCTGCTGCTGCTTCAAGATCAAGACTGCTGCTGCACTGGGGTGGGAAGGCGAAAGGGTGAATAAAATTGCCCCCAAACTTTTCTATCATTTTGAAGATGGCTTTTTCTTGATTGGGTATTTGTTTGGTTGCTATAAACCTTTGACTATTTTCCAGAGCACCAACAAAGTTGGTCCTGACATTTTCTCCTTCTCTCTCTCTCTTTCTGGATGTTTCTGTGGAAGAATGAGAGCTTGGAGTTTCCTAGTTCATCATTTGTCTTACCACTCTTATTTAGCCCCAGTCTTTTTATAACCTGATCTTGCAAGTGATATACCATCACTTCTGTCATGTGCTATTGTTCATTCAGACTCACCCTGGAACAGTGTGGGAGGAACTACACAAGAGTGTGAATACCAGGAGGTGGGGATCACTGGGAGTCATCTTAGAGGTTGCTTACCACAGCATAGGACGAGAACTTTCCTCTAAAGTGATGTTGGTTGAAACCACAGCGTTTATTTTATTTATTTTTTCCCTTTTTTTTGGCCATGCAGCTTGTGGGATCTTAGTTCCCCAACCAGGGATCGAACCCGGGACCCAGCAGTGAAAACTCAAGAGTCCTAACCACTGAACCGATAGGGAATTCCCTACCACAGCGTTTTAGACATTAAGCTAGAACTTTAGTTTGGAAAGCATTAAGAGAAGGTGTTTAGCTCAGATGACAATGATTACTGTTTGCCCTGGCCTGACACTGATACTCTACTAGATATTGGGCTTAGGGGAATGAGTCAGGCACAGCTTCTGCCTTTGAGGAACTCCCAGACAGCTGAACAGATAATGTGAAAGCAGCATGACTCAGTCCTATACAGAGGGATAGGGGAACATGGGGAGCAGACTTTGCTCACTCTGGAGGGTGAGGGATGTTCCTGTTCCAAATGACACCTGGATGGAACTTAGATGTGAGCTGTGGCTGTGCTGGAAGGCATTCTAGGTAGAAGGATCTGCATGAGGATAGGTTGGAGGCTAGTAATGAATGCAATAGTATTCTTGCTGAGAAAACAATCCACATGGTTAAATTAGAAACTAGACAGCATAGTATGGGTAATTTATGTTTTGATAAAAGCGTGCACAAGGTCTTATGGGACCCTTCAGAACTTCATAGGAAGAGGTAGGAAAGTCCTGTCGTAGGAGGTTCTTGGGCTAATTTTGGGTGACTGCAAAGTAGCTGGGTGGAGAGGTCACTTCTTGCAGAATGAAGGTGTAAAGCATAGGGGACCAGAAAGTGTGGTGTTCCGCTACGATGAACGTCCAAGGAGTTCATTATGATTGGTGTGGACATTGCGTGGGGTAGGGAGCTGCACAGTGGAGGGGATTTCACTTAATTGAAATGTAAGGGTTGTTGAGGGGTTTGTGTCATAAAGGGCCTGTGTGAGCCTATATCCTAAAGGGCTTGAACTACGTTCTGAAGGTAAAGAGGACTGCTGGTGAGGTAGTCACATAATCATCAGGAGGGTCACATAGTATATAGGGACTTGAGTACTCTTTGTAGACCCTTATAATAATGAATATTTAAAATTTTAAAAAATATTTTATTTTATTTATTTATTTTTTGGCTATGCTGTGTGGCTTGTGGGATCTTAGTTCCCAGACCAGGGATTGAACCCGTTCCCCACTGCAGTGGAAGCGTGGAGTCCTAATCACTGGACCACCAGGGAATTCCCCCAAAATATTTTAAATTAAAAAATTAAACATTTTTTTTCTCATCATAAAATCAACTCATGTTCATTATGGAAAATTGGAAAATGCCTAAAGAACAAAAGAGAGTAAACCCCCTCAATCTCACTACTCCAAGGAATGCTTGTTAATATTTCAGTGTATATTTTCCAAATATATTTATTTATATTTAAAAACTAGTCTCCAACTGTACAGATATTTTGAAATAAAATTTAGCAATTTCCATTTTGAAATTAATATTTTATAACATTATCATCTAGTTCTTAGTTGAACACTTAATTGAAATGTAAATTGAAAAAGTTAATTGAACACTTTCATAATAATTATTTTATTTTTTGTAGGTAACTAATACTGAATTTTATTTTATTTTTTAAAATTTTATTGAAGTATAGTTTATTTACAGTGTTGTGTTAGTTTCTGCTGTACAGCAAAGTGACTCAGTTAATACATATATATATTCTTTTTCATATTCTTTTCCATTATGGTTTATCACAGGATATTGAATATAGTTCCCTGTGCCATACAGTAGGACCTTGTTGTTAATTCATCCCATATATACTAGTTTGCATCTGCTAATCCCAAACTTCCAATCCGTTCCTCTCTTAATACCCTCCCCCTTGGCAACCACAAGTCCGTTCTCTATGTCTGAGAGTCTGTTTCTCTTTTGTAGACAGGTTCAATTGTGTTGTATTTTAGATTCCACGTATAAGTGATATCATCATCATAATTTTTTAGATAGACTTTTAGAAGCTGGATCAAAGAATATACATATTTTATTCTATTTGATATATACTGCTGAATTACTTTTGAAAAGGGGTTTATCAGTTGTTTTATTGGTATTTGGTGATGTTCATTCTTTGTGTTAGTTATTTTTATTGAATCACTTTTATATAGCATTAATGAGAGCCTGTGAGAGCCCCCCAGTGGCCAAGCTAATTTCTGCAAAAATATTATCAGTGGATTAAAAAGGAATTGTATCTAGTTGTTAAATCTTAATGGCAAAAAGAGGGGAGTGGCTAGAAATATCTTAGCTGTTTTAAAGGCCTTATCCTATAGTTAGAGAAGAGGTGCAATTTGCTTTCCTTTCAAATTCTTGTTCATCAGACTGAAATATTTTGAATTTCACTGCTGTGTAATATGAAGGTTAAGATTATGTTAATTTCAGGGCTTCCCTGGTAGTGCAGTGGTTAAGAATCCGCCTGCCAATGCAGGGGACACGGGTTTGAGCCCCGGTCTGGGAAGATCCCACATGTCGTGGAGCAACTACTTAGCGCCATGACTACTAAGCCTGTGATCTAGAGCCCGCGAGCCACAACTACTGAACCTGAGTGCCACAACTACTGAAGCCCATGCTCTTAGAGCCTGTGCTCCACAACAAGAGAAGCCACCACAATGAGAAGCCCGCGCACCTCAACGAAGAGTGGCCCCCCCTCTGCAACTAGAGAAAAGCCTGTGCGCAGCAATGAAGACCCAACGCAGTGAAAAATAAAACAAATAATAAAAAAATTAAAAAAAAAGATTATGTAATTTCAAACCGGTTTAATATCAACTGATTATTTTTTGGTGTTAAAGTTAATATTTATTGAGTACTTGCTATGTGTTAGTGCTCCAAGCATTTTACATATAGCAATGCATTTAATTCTCATGGCTATTATGAAATAATTACTATTTTAAATACCATTTTACTGGTAGGAAATAGAATATTAGTTTCTAAACAGAGTTACTTATCAAAAAGCTTAAATAACTTGCCCAAGGCCATACAGCTAGTAAGTAATGGAGCCAAGGTTCCAACCAGGGCCCTTAACCTCCCTGCTCTAATGTCTCCCTGGGACTTTGGTGGCCAAGAATGTTCCCATTCAGAATAATTTCATAAAATAGGATCTTTATTTATGTAAGAAACAAACAACAAAAACTATTAGTATGATTGAGACATAAGCTTCTCTTCTAGCCATTTTTAAAATTGGAACAGTATAGTATTGATAACATAATCTATGACTTTATATTATATATTGAATGAGTAATGACACATGATAGTTTTGATCACTTTATAGTTCTTACATTTTCAGTAAAAGACAAAGTTTGACAAATTGCTCTGTACTTTGTTGCCTTAGGTAGCTAAATGCAAACACCTGCTCTTAATTTCTAAGCAAATTTAATAGTGTGGCTTTCTAGTTAATTTTCTTATTTTCCCTTTCCATACTTCCATACTTTATTACTATTATATTTTAGTAAATGTGATCCCCAGTTAGAGCTAAAACTAAGGACTTTTACTGCTCTTCAGGAAGTATGATCTCATTGGTTGAATTAGACATGATTTCACCCAATGTATTCTGAAACTTCTGGTAGAGAAGCAGATAAATAGAATTGGCTGTTAGAAAGCAGAAGAGAGAAAACATTTTGGAAAGGACTCAAACCTTATACCCCAGGTACAAGCTTTTCATTATTTTGCTTTATCTCCAAGTGGACAAAGGGGAAATTTGGAATAAAATGGCTTCTGAAGGAACAGTATTTTAATTGCACCACGAAGGCCAAGAAATGGGACCCTGAAAAGGCAAATTTTTCCTTAGTTGAATTTGAAATTCTAGATGGAAGTAATTTGTGAAGGTGCTGCTCTTCTCTTGATGGAGAAACCTTGACTGAGGCCAGCATCTCTCAGTAATCAAGAGATTTACCTGCTTGAGACCTGAGTAGCACACACCCCCTCCTCCTACTGGAGAGAGCTCCACTTTAGGCCTTCACTCTGCCTCTTGCCCACTCCCTAGACCAGTTAGATTTCTTCTGTGCTGTCTTCAGATTCCCATCTGTCATGGACTGCATATTTGTGTCCTACCAAAATTCATATCTTGAAACCTAATCTCCAATGTGATGATGTTTGGAGTTGGGGTCTTTGGGAGGTGATTAAGTCATGAGGATGGAGCCTTCATTAATGGGATTAGTGCCCTTATAAAAAGAGACCCCAGAGAACTCCCTTGTGCCTTCCACCATGAGAGGACACAGTGAGAAGACTGCTATGGGTGAACCAGGAGGAGGACTCTTAGCAGACACGAATCTGCTAGTTGGTGCCCTGATCTTGGATTTATATAAGTTTCATGTGTATGACATCATATTTCTATTTCTGTATACCCTACAGCATGCTCCCCACCAAAAATTTAGTTTCTATCCATCACCATACAGTTGATTCCCTTTACCCATTTTGCCTTCCTTCTGCCTCTTCCCCTCTGATAATCACTACTCTATTCTCTGTATCTACATGTTTGTTTTTGTTCGGTTTGTTCATTTATTTTGTTTGTTTATTATATTCCACATATGAAGGAAATAATACAGTATTTGTCTCTCTGTCTGATGTATTTCACTTAGCATAATACCCTCAAGGTCCATTCATATTGTCACAAATGGCAAGATGTCATCTTCCTTTATGGTTGAGTAGTATTTCACTGTATATATACCACATCTTTATCCATTCACCTGCTGATGGACACTTAGGTTGTTTCCATATCTTAGATATTGTAAATGGCGTTTCATTTTTTAAAGCCTATGTCTGATACATTATTTTACACTATGAATTGGTACTACAATGTTTCTAAAAATGTGTGTGTATGTGAACTTTTTGCATTACCAAATAGCGAAATCCACCAGAGAAATTTCTCCTTTTAAAAAGGGGTCTTATTAAAAGTATTTTTAAATGAATAATCTCACTTAAGTAATTTCATATATGTCCTATGTTTTCATGTTTGGTTTCCTAAAGAGATACATTTTAATATATGAGGAAAGCTTTCACAAATAAGTGTACATTCCACTTGGATCTAATGATCACACATTTGGAATTTGCGGTTAATCATGTTTCCCTACGAGTCATAGTCTCCTTTACACAGAAAATGTTTTTACCAGCTATGCAATGATAAAAGACAACCACTAGTAGGCGCTGCGAGCCCACTCCTTTGGCCCAAGCTTTGCTTTCAATGTGGGCTTTTGATGCTTGTCAACAAATACCTTTGCCAGTACGATATGCATTTGTACTCTAACTGAATCACACTTAGTTTGATTAACTACTTTTAGGTATAAATGGTAGAAGAACAGTTAACCAGGCTGCTTCCTTTGTTCAGTACACATCTGGGGTTTAGGGCACTGACCATCTCTCTAATCCTCCCCTTTAAATATCTTCGAATAAGTTGAGGAACTTATGCTCAGACCACAGGAAAGACTCTTCTTACATTTTTCATAATGGAAAGAATATTGGACTTAGGGTCAGAAGACCTGGAATCAGATTTCACGTATACCTTACCAGTTCTGTTACATACTATAGAAATGTGAAGAGACGGCATGGCAAAATTTTCTGGGAGAAAATTAACTGGAAAAACCTCCGTCTGGGAGATCTGAGGATCCATTGTTCTCACTTATCTGGGGTGACTGGACCCTGAGAGACTGCTTCTCACAACTAAAAGGGTACCTGGGACTGTGGTAGACCTGGAATGTCAGTTTATTAAGTTATGCTACATAGGAAGTCAGATTCTAATGAAGAGGAGGGCTTGGGGAGTAGAGTCACAGCCAAAGAATGCTGATGATTTTAGGAAAAGTCCCTTGGCTAAGATAGCTTGAGGGACTTCCCCACTTAACAGAGAGCCTTGCCAAAGGGACCACATCCTCGGATTCTGTGGCCACCATACCATTTCCATCTCCTGTGGATAATAGAGGATTCTCACGGCCTCTCTCTGCCTCTTGGCTCCCAGTTCTCTATTCTTCCATGGCTGCCCAACTTTCATTTCAAGGGACACACTCTCTCTTTATTTATGGCTAATTCGTTCAAATAGGTTATATTTTGCTGGTCTCCCTTGAGTGGCCTTTTGTACATCTGTACTGTGATCATTTAAACATTCATTTTAGGATTTTTTCTCCCATTAATAGATAATGATTGCAATAACCTAATTATTTTAGTTTTAGTCTTTTTCAAAGGCAGCTCATATTTCCAATCGATCAATATTGCCTGTGAATAATACTAAAAGTAGCTAACATTTATGAGTGCCCATCAGTGCCGGGCACTGTGCTATGTACTTTGTAAAAGTTATCTCACTTAATCCTCACAATAACTGTATCGGGGCATCTGCTAGTATCACTTTATAGATGAAAAACCTGAGAGTCACATAGGATAAGGGACAGCCCAAGTAATAAAGTAGGAATATGAACTCAGGAAGTTCCATTCCAAGATCTTAACTTCACAACTCCTTCTACCAGTTAGAGCCTGAGTTCTGAAATCTGCCTTTACAGATGTTTCTGTGTGTCTGTGAGACCTGTGGGTGATCTGGGCATTGTTGAATTATGATTGGTTGAATTTTTATTGTTAGAATGTCAAATGCTCATGGAGTCGCAAGAGTGCAGATTTCATAACTTCTTTTTTAAGGAATTGATGTTGCTTGGGTTTTATGTTTTACTTCTTACAAAAGCTCTTTTTTATGTTATAAGGAAATATCTGAAAACATCCAGGTCAATAGACCCTGGTGATGAAATGCCCCAAACACAATGACTCACTCAAAAAAGGGACATATTCCTATAATATAGTATTTCCTACAAATCAAACTTGTATGATTTCAAGGAGAACACATAAGAGTGCAAAAGCAAGGGTTCTGAATTATATATAAATATATGTGTATGTATGTATATATAAAATCATATTATATATATCATATATAATAGCAGCCCAGGTTCCCTGAGGCCTTACTTTGTACCAGACATTGTTTAAAGCTCTGTATGTATATTAACTCACATAACCATTAAGAAACCTACGAGTTAGGCACATTTTAACCCTCATTTTACAAATGAGAAAACTGAGGCCCAGAGAAGTGAGGTAACTTGAATCCACAGCTAGTAAATGGTGGAGACAGGATTCGAGGCCCGGCAGCCTGCACTGTTACCCACTGTGCTCTCCTGGGTGATTATTGCAGCTTTTTACTTGACACTCTCTCATCTCTTACAGAGCCTTTTCTGTCTGTGCAGTTGATTTCTTTGGGGTCTCCTTGAGGCAAGTCTTCTCTAGAAGACATGGTGATTTGCCCAGCAGAGATATGGGAAAGCTTAGTACCTCTGACTTATGATCTATATCTTAGAGTGTTGAGTAGGAAGTTTTGTGCTTGCTGAAATCCTTCTCATCTTTAAATCTCATGATTGTTGATAGAGGGATATAATAAGCCAAATGTACCAAAGGGAGTTAAAACTGTTTAATGTAAATATAGCCCAAGGACGACTTCTCTACATGATAGAAAAGTACATATAATAGGTCTTACTTGAATGCATGGAGAGAAGGTGGCTTGATGATGGTGATGATGGTGATGGTGATGATGAGACAGCTTACACTTGCAGAGCACTCACTCTAGGCTAGGCAGTGTTCTCAGTGGAGTGCAGATACTAACTTATCTACAGTGAGCAGGAGCTGTCAGCCTAGCTTTTAATGTCAAAAATGAGACACTTGAGCCCTTTAGGAATTTTCAGAAAGTGACAATCGGGACAGGTTCCCAGGAATGGTTAGTGAGGTGCGTTGCGATGGGCTCATGCAGGCTACCCCTTCCTTGTTATGTGAACTTGGGCAACTTAACCTCTCTCATGCTGTTTCTTCATGAGTATTATGTGTAAACAATCGTTCCTACCATAAAGGGTTGCTAAGAGAATTAAATGAGATAATTTATAAAATATAAACGCATGCACATGGTACATGACAGCTGCATAAATGTGAGTTGCTATTGTTGTTGTTACCATTACTCTGGCCATGGCCACCTCTGATGATTTTTGACCACGGGCAAAGGACCATTTTCTTTCTACCAGTAACTATGGTATGCTGAATGCTTCAAGTCTGTTTCTTAGGGCAATTCTCAGCTCATCAGTTACCATCCTGGGCTGACAATGGAATATTACTCAGCCATAAAAAGAAACGAAATTGAGTTATCCGTAGTGAGGTGGATGGATCTAGAGTCTGTCATACAGAGTGAAGTAAGTCCAAAAGAGAAAAACAAATACCGTATGCTAACACATATATATGGAATCAAAAAAAAGGTACTGATGAACCTAATGGCAGGGCAGGAATAAAGACACAGACATAGAGAATGGACTTGGTGGTGGGGGAAGCTGGGGTGAAGTGAGAGTAGCATCGATATCTATATATATATCTATATATATCTATATATATAGCTAGTGGGAAGCAGCAGCATAGCACAGGGAGACCAGCTCCGTGCTTTGGGAAACCTAGAGGGGTGGGATAGGGAGGGTGGAGGGAGGCTCAAGAGGGAGGGGATATGGGGATATATGTATATGTATAGCTGATTCACTTTGTTGTACAACAGAAACTAACACAGTACTGTGAAGCAGTTATACTCCAATAATTTGTATTTAAAAACAAAAACAAACCAAAAAAACCCAATCCTGGGCCAAGGAGGAAAACTGTACTGGGCGCTCTTGGGAGTACCAGGGTCCTTGCTCTCAGCTGGGAAGGAGTAGGGAGAAGCTGAGGAGGGATGGAGCGAAGCGGAGACCCAGAGATAGGATGAGAGAGGGGCAGCAAGAAGAGAGAGAATTCGCAGCAAAATAGAACTCGCGCCTGACGCGGGCCCTCTTGTCGCTGTCCATTACTTGGAACTGGATCGAATTATTTTATTTCCAAATTGTATTATTTCCAACACTAACTGTGCGACGCTCGCCGGCGGGGCGGCGGGATCACCCCCTCCCTAACTCTGCTTCCCTCCACATCCCACTCCTGACCCCGCCCGGCGATTGGCCTGCTGGACCCGGCGCCGTCGCGGATTGGAGCTCGCCGGCCGGGACTGCGGGGTTTAAAGAGGGGGGCGGGGGCGCGCTGCCCAGCCGCGCTGCTGTCCTCGCCGCGCGCCCGTCGTGCAGCTGCGCTCGCTGCGTCTCGTGGCTTCCCGCCTCCTCCAGCATCCCGCATCTCGCCGTCGCAGGCCAGCGGCTCGCCAGCGCGGGAGAAGGAGGACCGGGGCAGGCGCCGTCCAGCCCGGGCGCGGGCACAGCTAGTGAGGGGCGAGGCGCAGGGACTCCAGGACGGCCACGATGGTGGCCACATGCCTGCAGGTAGTGGGTTTCGTCACGAGCTTCGTGGGTTGGATCGGCATCATCGTCACCACGTCCACCAATGACTGGGTGGTGACCTGCGGCTACACTATCCCCACCTGCCGCAAGCTGGACGAGCTGGGCTCCAAGGGGCTGTGGGCCGACTGCGTCCTGGCCACGGGGCTGTACCACTGCAAGCCCCTGGTGGACATCCTCATCCTGCCGGGTAAGGCCCCTGCCTTGCAAGTGGCTGTCCTAAATAAACCCTTTCCTTCCGGGCAGACGGGGGAGGGGAGCATTAGGCAGCGTTCACAGAATCATATGGGGGCTTGACGACTTTGGGGCATCTTTTGACACCTTCAGTCCTACTTTGTTGAGGAGGAATTAGGTAGCCCTGAACTTAACCTCTCTCAGCCTCAGTTTTCTTATCTGGAATTTGGGATGACAGTGACCACTGGCCGAGTCACCCTGAGAAGGTAATGAACGGAGACATAGACACATAGTTGGAACTCCGTGCATGTTAATTACCGTAGCCTCACCTGCCGCGTGCTCCCACTGTGGGTGGATCAGAAGTACTTCATCCCCCGGCCTCCTCCTGCAGGCGCCCTGCTTTCCCTGTTACAATCCACCCGCAGAGGCGAGGAAGAAAGAGAGAAACAAAAGCATTCCAGCTATCCGAACAGGCGCAGGCTGAGTTTCCCAGTCCTTGTGGGACGGCCCAGGTGTCCTGGCCAAGTTAGGGCCCTCCTACCTGCGCCCAGTCGGTTCCCACAGGCCCCGGGGCTCGTCGCATTTCCCCCACCCCTTGCCCCCGCAATGGAGGGCGTCGGTCCTCGGGCCTGCCGAGACTCCCCTCCCAGTCTCTGCACCCTGGGGTCGGAGAGGGAAGAACGGGCGCCCCTGGGAGGGCCCACTCACCTTGGGAAAAGGCGCACCTCCGCGGGTCGCCCCCTCCCCTACGGCTGTGCCTCAGAGTGGGGAGGGGAGGAAAGAGTTGCGTAGTTTCCACCTTCCCCGACGCCAGCCGGTGCCGAATCTTAACTTGCTGCCCCGTTGAAAAATTCTGGGCAAGTTTCAGTTCAAATTTAAACCTCGAGCCAGTTGGATGATTGGCAAGGTCTCCGGAGCCCCTTCAGGATTTCTGCTCGGAATCTTGGCTTATCCCGGCCCAGGCCTAAGCACGACTGTCTCGCTAGCCTTTGAGGATGGTGCGCCTTTAAAGGCCTATGCCGGTTTCCTTAACAAGTGGAGTAACTGGGCAGTCGGCCGGCTGGAGTAACTGGCCCCCCGAGGCCGCCAGTCTGGGAGACTTTGGCTTTGGCCTTCTCCTGGATGAGCCTTTCGCTCCCGCAGACTGCCCCTCTTTAAGCCTCACCTCAAGTGCTTCCTATTTCCAGGTCTTGTAGTCGGAATCTCTCCGCCCTTCCTCCTTGCTACCCTGGTATTTGACCCCTATCCCCGTCAGTGCACGTTTCGACTTTTCTGTTCATTGTTTGTGAGTCAAGTTCTCCTACCACATTTTAAATTCCTCAAAGATACAGATAGCATCCTACCCTCTTTGCATCTTCCCCTGCACCTGGCACTGCCCCTGACACACAGCAGGTACGCACAGTGCGTGCCAGTCCTGCCCTCCATTTTGGACTTGCAGAATGACAGAGGTCTGGGGAGCCCAGATGTGGACGCACCTTCAGTTAAAGCTGCCGTTGGTAGACCTGGGTCAGACTCTGGGATCCAGTGCTCACCATCCGAGTGATTTGGGACAAGTTCCTAGCCTCTATGAACCCCAGTTGTCTTCTTTTAAAAATTAAAATGAAACCAACCCCCTATCTTTCAGAGTTGTTTTGGGGATTAAATGAGATGAGAAATGTAAGCCTCCTTCGATGTAGTAGAGGCTCCATAAATGGTAGCTCTATTTTTTATTAAAAGCCGGGCGTGGTATTTTTAAGAATCTGACTTGAAGCATAAAATTACTCTCTGCTTCCTTCCTCCTGAAATTAAGTTTGCTGAGCATCCAGTGACAAGTGGTTTATTTTTAGAGAACATAGACCATCCTACAGAGGGAGTACATTTTAGGGAGGGCCTAATCCTTCCTGTGGTCCCCTCCCTCACACTGTAGGTGGGGACAGGGACAGACCTCAGTCTCCATCTTTAGATTCTCAAATGTGGCCTTGGCACCTAGCATGTTCACAGACTGTGCCATGAATTTCAGAATCCGGGTGTCTGGCTGACTGTCCTCTAGGCCAGCCCTGGTTCTCTGACCAGTCGCAGGGGCTAAGGGCTGAGGTCAGAGGTCTTGCCTCAGACCTCCTGTGGCTCCTTTCTGGGGGTCTTCAAGTCAACAGATACTTGATTGATTGATTACCCTTAATTCAGAAGAAACTGAGTTGGGCAATTGTTGGGAGCGTGCCCTTGTGGAGTCTGAATTCTGGCAAAACGCATCTTGCTAAGAGGCAATCTTGCAGTTGGGTCTTGGTGCACAGGTAGGCTGGCCGGATTTGGTGTGAGGGTCCTGGCACGTGAGGCAGAAGCTGGGGCTTGTTTTTGGGTTTGCCATTAACTCTGCTTCCCCCAGGCCACTAGCTCTACTTTCCTCTGAGTCAAGAGGGAGAGTTACAACTCCCCCACCCCCTTTTTTTTGAAGGAGGGAGAGTGTTTTAGTGAGAAACGATACATTTAAGTGTGTCATATTCTCCCAGAACCTTGTCAGATTTATTTTACGTAAATATTGCACATATTATAATCTGTTTCTTAATAAAGTAGTTACCTGGCATTTTATTTGACAGTATAAAGTTCAGGTAGCTTTGCTCCACTCTCATTATTCAACTTGTTAATTCCTTCATTCGTAATTGTATGTTTACATCATCTGTTGTGGGCACTGTGTTAACTCCATGAAGACCAAGGCAGGTGTCTGCCTTCTGGGAATCCCTGGGGCTGGAGAGATGCCTTTATGGAAAATGGACCATTGTGGAAGCATGCCCAGGGCACAGTCGGGGAGGCAGGAGATGGCACCTGACCATCTATAGGGGACAGGATTCATGAGCAAGCAGCATCTGGGGAGATATCAAGAGAGGAAGCCTGAGTCTTAGCTTAGTCTAGAGGGCCACATGCTGTTTATACACAATGTGAATTAAAAGCACATGGTTAAGGGACAAAATCACCTAGTACACCTGGAGATAAAAGTACTGCCTTGACACAGAGTAATATTAGGAATACCAGTAATAATAGCTGACCCTTTTTGGAGTACTTAGCATGTGCTAGGCACTGTTCTGAGCACTTCGTGAATTAACGAATTTAATCTCAGTTGAATTCCATTGGAGAGATGTAGGTACTATTATTATTTTTACTCTATAGGTGAGGAAAGTGTCGAGACACTTGCCCAAGGTCACACAGGTAGAGCATATCAACAGCAGGCTGGGATCAACACAGACCATCACAGGAGACTTCTTCGAAGATTTGAATTTTAATCTGAATTTTTTCACAAGGTGATGTAACAGTGTAATTGTACTCTTGGCCTCTTCATCTCAGAAGCTTGGATGAGTGGTCTAAACCAGGGATCCCCATTCAGTCTCTCCAGCCCCCAACCTTCTTTTTTTTGTCACTGAGTCACTTTAAAAGTTGAACATGCAAAGTGATCTTGGACAACATTTAACACATTATAAGTCCTGGAGTGGGACAAGAGGGAGGAAGGCAGATGGTGCTGAATTCCCATGAGACAGGATTGAGGATCCAAGGGGACCCGTGGCCTAACCCACCCTATCTGCGCTCTTGTTCCCAGGCTACGTGCAGGCCTGCCGAGCCCTGATGATCGCTGCCTCAGTCCTGGGTCTGCCGGCCATTCTCCTGCTGCTGACGGTTCTCCCCTGCATCCGAATGGGCCAAGAGCCTGGCGTGGCCAAGTACAGGCGGGCCCAGCTGGCTGGCGTCATACTCATTCTGCTGGGTAAGACAGCTTTCCGTAGAGCACCCCAACTCCCAGCGAACCTGAAGAATCTCGGGTCTTGCTGCTGTTTCATCGAGTTCAAGAGACGAGTGCAAGGAAGGCATGTGAATCCACTGGGGGAAAAGCCCCCCACAATGTGTATCCCTTTATGTTTCTTGGGCGGTTGATGCAGAGGGATAAGTAATGTCTGTGGGAGTCACTGAACATAAAAGTAAGTTAAGGGACTTCCCTGGCTGTCCAGTGGTTAGGGCTCTGTGCGTCCACCGCAGGGGGTGCAGGTTCGATCCCTGGTCCGGGAACTGAGATCCCACAGGCCATTCGGCGCCGCCAAGGAAAAAAAAAGTTAAAAAAAAACAAACAAAAAGGATTTTGAGGGTATACCTAAGAGAGAAAACAGAAAGCAGAAGAGAGTTACAGGGCAGCTCTCCACTCAGGCTTCACGATGGAATACCTTTTTGGAAACACCTGTGTCCAGGTCCCACTGCAGGTCCATTGAGTCAGAATTTCTGGGCATCAGACCAGGCAAATATATTTTTTGAAAGCTTCCCAGGTGACTCTTGAGGGCAACCAGGATTGAGAACTTCAGTTAACCTATAAAGAAAGACCAGAGAAAGAGGAGGGCAAGATAAAAGTAAGACGCTGAGGGTGGTAGATCACTAGGTGATGATTCCATCTTTTATTCAGTAAGCATCCACTGAGCACCTGCTGAGTGCCAGGCACTATGGTAGGCACTGGGGATATTGGAAAAAAGGAGGTAGTCTCTGCTTTGAGTGTACGTGGACATCTTGATATAGTGTGGTACGTGCTCACCTAAAAAAGGTACACAGGCTGTGCACACACATAGGAAGGCACCTGATCCAGACTGGAGGAGTTTTCCAGAGCAGAGGACCCTAGCGATGAATTTTGAGAGTTGGATAGAAGGTGGTCAGGTCATGGATCGGAGAGAGGGACAGCTCAGGCCAAGGACACGACATGTGCTTGTTCAGTGTTCCTGATTACACCTGCACCGGGGGGTCTTGATTTAACAATCTAGGGAGGGTCCTTCTAGCTCTACTCTCTGACATGCATTTTAGGAACAGCAGCTCTTGTTGCCAAGTGCCCTGAGACATTGTGAGGAGACGTTGGTTTGGATATGAGTTAGGTATAAATCATGTTCTCCTGGGACAGGAAATTCCCATCCCCAAACTGGTATCAGACCATGTGTTTGAGGGGGAAAGGTAAGGAGCCAAGGTTCTGTGTGGCTCAGTGCCACTTAGTGATGGTCACACACAGTGACACCGGTGAGGTGAGGAGACATGAGACATAGGGGTAAGGTTTCCCTTGATTGCAAAGGGATGGAGGTTTTTAGAGGCTTGTGAAGCCACGGAGAATTCAGAGGAGGGGCTTGCGTGTGTGTGTGTGTGTGTGTGTGTGTGTGTGTGTGTGTGTGTGTGTTAATAGGAGTGAAATTACCTCTGTAATTTCCAGAGAAGAATTACCTCTGAAATTTCTCTGTAATTTCCAGAGAAGAATTTGGGCATGGACATTTTGGTTCCAGCCACAAAGAATTTGTGTGGGAGTGCCACACGGAACACACAATCACCATCCTGCGCTTCATCCAACTCACAGGGTCCTTCCTTGTAGTGCTTTTCGGTGGTCAGATCTTTGTATCTGAACTCCCTTTCCAGTAGGTAGACAAAAGCTCTACAAGTAAACTGGTTTGCAGAATCCAGGTGAAACCCTTCTCATCCTAGATATTTGCGGTTGTTTGTAACTTTCCTCACATTCTTACAGAAGCCCCAGAAGGCTTTCTCTTTAGCTCTGAGGAGGCCAAAACCAAAGGATGGGTCCGTTGTGTTGAGTGTTCATCTTTAGAAATCCTAGCCTTCCATATGAGAGGCACAGAATATCCACAAGTAAGAGAATACATGAGAAAACCCCAAACCCAAACCCAAACCCTGTAGAAAATAAAGATATAAAAGCAAAGTCACAGAGACAAATTGGTATTTAAAACCCCCCTGAAAACAACTTAATTGTCCAGTTGAATATAATGATTATTAAAAAATAACAACCAGTTGTTTGAAACTTCCTAGACGAATTAAATACTGGTTTTTTCCATCTTTTTCAAGTGGGTTGGTGGATGCAGACAGAGTCATAGAGGGGAGAGTGAGAGGGTGGGCAGGTACGGGTGTGAGCTCCTCAGTCTTTGTTTGCTGCCCAGAGGGAGACGATGGAGGGGGCAATGAGTGGTCTGACACCCCTTCCCCCAGGGAGGCTGCCCCTTTCTGGCCACTCGCTGTAAGGATGGGATGAGGGCACTGCTCCTTGCCCTCTTGTAGCCTTGCATCTCCAGTGGTACTTGCGTCCTCTTTGATTGCTCCTGTCCGGATTTGTTTCTCAGTGGGTCTCGGCTTGCCTTTGGGTTGGATGTTGTTTAGACTGGAACAAGCTCGCTTGCTTGCTCGCTCTGGAAATGTAAAGCTCATTGTCTCAAGTGTGGCACCTGCTGGCCTCCCCTAGGGGTCTTCTCGGCAGGGAGCCCGAGTGCCTTGTGTCCCCTGCTGGGCAGTGGGTGGGAGGAACAGGAGAGAGTGAAGCCTCCCTTTGTGTGGCCCTGGATGGGCTTCTGTCCCAGGGGTCACCAAAGGTGCTCCAGTTGAGGTGTGGTCCCCGACCAATGGGGACCAGGCACACTGGGGTGTGGGAGCCTGGGAACCGGAAACAGTGTCATCAGTTCTTCCTGACTCTGAAAACCTTTGATTATTTTTCAGAAAGCTTAAAAAAAATTATGTCTGTGGTACAACAGCTTATCTTCTCAGGAGTCTGAGTTCAGTGTTGTGAGGATTTGGTTCCTGCTGTGGGGGAAGGAATGGGAGCCTGATGCTGCCGACTTCTTAAGCCAAGGGAGTAGTTCAAGCAGCAGCAGGCTGCTCAGATCCAGGATGGAGCAGAGGCAAATCTAATTCTAATCAGTGGCTTTTCAAGAGCCCCTGCTGAGGTGGGAGGTATCTATGCCCTGAGATGCTTCATCTCATCATGTGGAGTCAGACCAACTGTACTAAATCTTGGACCTACCGCTTTCTAGCTGTGTGAATGGGGCCAGTTACTTAATGTCTCTGAGGCTTTATATAAAATGGGGACAATACTGCCTACTTCTGAGGTTGGTAACAATAGTGAAATGATGTATGCAAGTTATTTAGCGTGCATGGTGTCTGGCGCCTAGTAGGTGCTCAACAACTGGTTGCTATTTTATAGCTGTTGTTGTTTAGAGGAAA
Source organism: Balaenoptera musculus (assembly GCF_009873245.2). Taxonomy (NCBI): domain Eukaryota; kingdom Metazoa; phylum Chordata; class Mammalia; order Artiodactyla; family Balaenopteridae; genus Balaenoptera; species Balaenoptera musculus. The sequence goes on from NC_045788.1 coordinate 48,512,687, forward strand.
TAGAGAGCTAACCTAGAAGGCAACTGGGTATTCCTTCCATCACGTCTAATTTCTGCAGGGTCATCTCCACACGTGGAACTGGTAAGGAGAGATGACGAACTGTTCCTGAAAACACCAGGTCACATCCTGGTCTAATGGAAATATTTTCTTTGCTTTCTTTGTAAAAACCAGAGCGTAGGGATCAATAGTTTGAGTTTTTGACTTATTCCATTATGAAAAGTCATGATAAGCTACCCAACTGAAAATGCTCAAGCTTAGTTCTGATTCAGTCTAATTCTCATCTCACTATAAGTTACAAAGTACTTGATTTGGGTGTTTCTTGGGGAGACGGGGTAGGGAATGGAAGGAAAGGAGATGTATTTTCCTTCCTAAGTGGAATCCTTCGTCTTCTCTCCTCCTTTTAAAAAGTATGGCCTCAGGAATCCTGTTTGTATTGGAAAAAAGTTTTCAACTTGGAACTTATAGGCTAATAATGAAAGTGCCTTATAATAATAAAGGGTATATGCAAATGTGGGAAAAATTGAGCTTGTCACACACACAGAATCGGATGTCCTAGGGGGACTGGGAATCCTTGGGTGTGAAATAAGCAGTGATGCCCTTAATCCCGGAGTATTGAGATAATAGAAAAAGTCTTCTTTCAGACTCATTAACTTTACACAAAGTTCCTAATCTAAATCAAATTTCATGTGGGTAGAAGAAAGGATGTAGCATCTTAGTATGGTTGTGGCTTAAAATGACCTTATTAGTAAAATTGGAGGAATTAAGTGCTTTATGAGGTCTTTCCTGTCTCTAACTTCAGTGTTTTTTAAAAAATTAACAAATAACCACGAAGCTGGCTTTTAAAAAAAGTTGTAGGAAAAAAAGAGATAACGATATGTGGAATAGAAATAAAGGGAAAAAAAGTGCTGAAAGCAGGCCAGGAAAATAATGTACTCAAATATTCCATTGACTTGATGATTGTTGTAAATATTAGATCTTCATAAAAGTCATTGCATACAGGCCTGTGTCCTTTGGCAGCTGTTTTCTTAAGTCAAAATTTAGACAGTGACAAATGAAAAAAAGAAAGACAAAAAATTTTCTGGTTTCAAATTATAAGGAAACAACAAATACATATGACTCCAACCAACAGCTGGTTAGAAATCTGATTACTTGTTGTCTTGAGTTAACTGGCTTCTTTGTGAAAAGCTAAAGTGAATCGCTAGTTGGATTGTATGACATAATAGCATCAATTGCGGAAGATGGCGTTCGGTGCGTTGTAAAATGTTAAATGGAGGGGGATTTTAAGAAAAGGTGTTGTGGAAAATTTGAAACATACACAAAAGTAGAGGCTAGTGTAATGAACCCCTGTGAATCCAAACTCATTCCCAATAATGATCAACTCACACTCAATCTGCTTCGTCTCTATACGTCTACTTTTCTCCCAGTCCCCAGATTTTTTTGAAGCAAGTCTCAGATATCAGATCAAGGAAGATTTTTTTCCAGTATTACTAATGTAAGTCAGAATAATTTAAGTTATTTTAATGAAAATATTGCTTTGTGCTGGAAATGATGCCTTTAAAAGTTCTTTCAGTGCTTAGTGCTGAAAGTGACAAAGCCTGAAAACAGAGGTGTTCGTTGGAGGAAGGAAGAAATGTCAGGGTCTCTTCTGTCTTTCTGCTGCTCTTCTGTCTTTCTGGGCTTCTTTGTCTGTCTGTCCTTCTCTCTCTCTCTCTCTCTAAGTTGTTACCTCCAAAGCCAAACACACCTGTACCAATTTTATTTAACTTCATCACATTTATTTAACTCCGTGTATTACCCTGTGTCATCTAATCCCTAAATAGATGAAAAGCTACACTTACATTTCATTGCTCTTAAACTGCCTTCCCAAATATTTTCTATGTTTGGCTACATCAAGATCATTGCTAACTTTTAATAAGGGTATTTCCTATCAACTAAAGAACTGATTGTATTAAATTATTTGAAATTTATCAAAAAGGGCAAACAATTTTATTCTATGAAGAGCAAGGAATTCTGCTTGTGAGAGGACCAAGTCCAGATGAATCTATATCTACACAGTGAAGCTTTCTTCTCCCCTTCTCCTTCTTTTGTTTTTTCAGATGAAGATATCCCTAATTTTCACTTGCTACTCCCCCACAAGAGGCAGAATTTTTTTCCTCTTGTGCAGTTAACTATTGCATCTTCTGAAGGTAGAAGAGGAGGAACAAATTGAAAAATCTAAGTGTTAAAATTCCCCCTGTCCTATTTTTAGAGACTTAATTTAAAACTAAATTCTGATGACATAAAAAGAAATGAATATTCCCTTTATCTTCCTTCAGTGTTCTTTACCTTATGGGTAACTGTGACTTTTTAAGAAAAACATTTTCTTTATTTTCCCAAAATATGGAGAGAATCATTACAAACTCTTTGTATATGTGTGTGTTTGTGTCTGCAAATAGAAATAATTCTAGCAGGCCTCCTATGTCTTTAAGAAAGCCGAAAATTACTGCCAGTTCTATTAATGTGTCACATCTTTTAGTTGAGTATGATATGACTTGCATTTTTAACTTTACTGATTAAAACTAGTAAATCAGTAAATCCCCTTTCCCTTCAAACCATGCTGAAATTGAGTAAACTCCTTTTTTAGTTTTTAAACATTCTTCATTGTGAGTTCAGTTGAAGGTCACTGTTCCCAGTGAACCTCTCATTCCCTTTATGTTGTGTGGCAGTCTGTCATCTTCTAGTGGTTTTTGATGTGGTTCATCTTTGAGAGCCACAGGAATTCCACCCAGAGTTCAATTATCTACTAGGAAATAAAGATCCTGCTGGTGCTCATTTGCCTTGTTTTGCATGGATTGTAAAAGAAGGAAATCTTTAATGAGGCAAATCATGAGCTTGTAGCTTTGAGTGTGTTAAAGTCACATTAAAGTTTTATAATTTTGGAAGTCAGTTTTGGTGTAGATGAGGTGGAGAATAGACTGGAAATGAATCTACCTCTCATCTATCCATCTGTCTGTCCATCCACCCACCCATTCACTCACCCAGTCCTATAAGTTCATTATTTAAATGTTGGCATTTTTATGATTTTTCCTTTTTCTAGTGAACTATATAGGAATAAAATCTAACAAAATCTCTAGAACATTCAAAATCAAGACTGATAATTACTTTTGAATAGCGAGCCTGATTCTTTCCCTACGTGAAAATAACCTAGCTTTATTACTTTGCTTAGGAAAAGGGAAAGAATTCAGTGAAATTAGAGGCAACTTTTAAATCTTATTCTATAAAATCTAAACCAACCTGCAAGTTAAGTGAGGTTTAAATGAAATGTGGAGAATGCTTTTGTTTGTGTGTGTGTGTGTGTGTGTGTGTGGTATATATAAATACAAAGTAATTGAAAAACGTAAAACTTAATTTGAACCATAACCTATTTTGAATCCAGTTAATAGTTTATAGGAAAGATCAATTGGATTCAACCAAATCAACTGGGAATCAAATCTTTTTTTTTTCCCCTATGGAATTCGGCTTTTCCCTCCTCACTTTTCCCTCTAATCAAGCTTGGGTGTTTGGAAGCCCTTGCTAGGTTGCTGGTTTTGCCCATATCAGAACGAATGCCCCTTTTTGGCATCTAGGGGTGTGTAGCTGGATTGTGTCTTGATATGAAGAATCTAGAGCAATTCTTTCTGGCTCAAACACTCTAGAAAAAGCTTGTGCCCCTTTCATGATAGAGAAAAGGCGTTTCTCTGTGCCTCACTGAGAGTATAACTATGACAATAGCCAAGCAGTTCTCCAAGAGTGCCAGATTTGGAATCTGTGGCCAGAGGAAGAGAAAGAAAAAAAATGTATCTTAAGTATTCAAAGCCCTGCGTTGGAAAGGGAAGGTTCCATCAACCAGATCAACTGGTGTTCTTGAGAATACTCTATTCACAGAAGGAAAATACATCTTCTTATGGTATCTCGTATAAAAATATTACAGAAGCTGGCATGATGGTGCTTTACTCTTTAAGTGAAGCTATTAACATATGGATAGATTTTAGCTTCTTAGATAATCTATCAACATATAAACTGCTTAAATATATGAATAGTTCACAGTTAATGGAATGAATTTAGGCTGTTAGAAAGCCAGTTGGAGCAATTCAAAGCCCCCAAATTAACTTTCTTACTTCTGACTTCCACTTGGGATCTATACTTTTTTAGGACAGGAATCACATCTCTTTATATATATCTATACACACCTTGTGGGGATGGGCTTAGTGTGTTGTCAACAAAACCCTATGTTACAAGCTACACAAGTGCAATGAGATAGTCTAAAAGGTCTTTCAAAATGGGTAAGACTTAAATCTTTTCTTCAGTTTAGAACTAATGTACAGGGCTGTTAGATTTGAGTGCTATGTTAAAGAAAAATTACATTTTTTTCTCTGTGGGCATAGAAGTAAGTTAGAAAATTACTCAGTATGAGCAGAAATCAGAAAAAAGCTTGCTGAGTTGAAAGTGACAAGGGTACCCCAGGTAGCAAACAGTGCAATGCCCTGCCATGAATTTATCAGAGGCTTTATGACTAACAATTAGAAACCTTATTATTATTATTATTACTTTTTGGTCTGTCAACTTTAATGTGCCATCCCAACCTACATCTTTAACTAAAATTTCTGTCCTGCTGTAGCTGTGAGAGATCAGATGATACCAAAAGAAGAATAGAGTTACTTTGTCTAGAGTGTTGTTGTGTAGTACATTAGCCACTAGCTACATGTGTTCATTTAAATTTAAATTAATTAAAATTCAAAATTTGGTTTTCAGTCTCACTAGCCTCATAAGAAATGTTCAATAGCCCATGTAGCTTGTAGCTACCCTATTTGACAGTGCTAGTGTAGAGGTTTAAAATGTTTTTTCAAGTCTTTATAGGCTCCTGCCTGCCCTGTTTTGTTCTTTGCTTGGGAGGAGGGGAAGAACTAAATGATGTAGAGGCTATTTCTTTTTTTTTTTGAGGCTATTTCTTATGATGATGATATTTGCTGTGATGGGTCACAACCCTTGAATAGGTAACTTCTTTTACTCTGAGAACTGTTCATGTGTGTATGGAGATTTTGTGATTGTGAGCAGCATAATACAAACTCAGACTCTTAGCCGATACTCTGCTGATGTCTGGCAGTACTCACCACAGCAAGAGAACTTCCATAGCTTCTTCCGGTCTTTGTACTATGAATTGACCAAATTGAAAGAATAGAGTGGAAATTGGAGTGGGCACTGTCTTGTTTCTCATTTTTGAATAGCTCAGGTCATCCAGTCATTCAACTGGTATGCATTGAGCACATATTCTGTGCTTTGTACTGAGCTAAACTCTGACTTTACAAACATAAGACATGGGCCCTGCCTTCAAGGAACTCAGAACTTGGAATGGGAAGTAGACATGTAAAGAGATAATTATAATGCAATTAGGTAAGTGTAAGAGTAGAAGTATAACTATAGGTATATAAAGTCAAGATATATAAATAAATACAAATACATATTTTTTTGGGCTTAAATGATTTATTTCTAGGTTTTTACATCAGAGTTCTTTTGTCCCTGCCACCTGTTGAAAAAATAAGGACCTAGCAGTTTGGTACAAGCTTTTGATCAGCTTATTCCATGGAGTCAAACCTTTAGGTTCAGATTGCCCCTGCGGGAGCAGAGCTGAGTGTATTGAGGTTTCGGAGTTGGTTGGAAGCCAGAGGGGTGGGCATGTGGAGTGAAGGGCAGCCTGCCCGCTGCTGGTGTGTGATGGGGATGCCCAGTCACAGCCCTCTCCGTGTCTCCCCAGCTCTCTGTGCCATTGTCGCCACCATCTGGTTTCCTGTGTGCGCCCACCGTGAGACCACCATCGTGAGCTTTGGCTACTCCCTGTACGCGGGCTGGATCGGTGCTGTGCTGTGCCTTGTGGGTGGCTGTGTCATCATCTGCTGCGCCGGAGATGCCCAGTCGTTCGGTGAAAACCGTTTCTACTACTCTTCGGGCTCCAGTTCCCCCACTCATGCCAAGAGCGCCCATGTATAAGAGAGCCACCAGCCTGCCCATGGAGGTGCTATAGATGCTGGGCCCATGGCCCTAGGTTTGCTTGCCACAGTGAGGGGGTGGGAAGCCCACTCCTCTGCCAGGCTCCAAAGCCAAAGGTCTAGAAAAGCATCCTGTCTGGCATTTTGTAGTCTTAACACCCCCTCTCCTTTTGTTGCCTTAAAAGAAATCTTTAGCTCAGATGCCACACACTTTTTCCATGGTTTTGCCCACTATTAGCTCTTTTCTGGGGCATTCCTTTGTCATATATATATATATATATATATATATATATATATATATGAAAAAAATTTCCCTCTCTCTTTAACTTTTAAATATCTTGCAAACATTGCTGAGTTGGGTGTGGGGAGAGAAATAAAAGACACTTTCAAACTGTTACAGATGACAATGGGAGCCTCATAAAGATGCCTCTCTGTTCCCTCCCTCCTCTCTCAGCTCCAAGGTCACTTAGTTATAACCAATAGAAAAAGATAGAGTTGGGAACATGGGGTGGGGAAGGGAGGGGAATTGTGGAACTTTCCCTCCATGGGAAAGTTTCCCTTTTGTAAGTTGAGGGCAAGGGGTGGAGATATTTTTTAGTTTGTGATTTTACATTTATCTGTACATACTTTTTCAAGATTGCTCATTTTTATAACCATGGTTTTCCTGAAATTCTCAGTTCATCAGTATGAAGGAAATGAACCAAACAGACTTTAATGATACCATAAATAACAGTACAAGTGAGTATAACGCTAACTGACATTCCACAAAACGTTTTTGATTTCCAGGTTTGTATGATGTGGTTTTGAATCCTACACTTGCATGTGCTTCAATTTAACACATTTTAGAAGCTTTTCCCCATTTCTCTCTATTTTCATTCTGTTAGCTGCCTTGAAGCGATACTGTTTAACATAAATTGTACTGTTGAATTTGGCTTTATGGGTGCAAACACTGATGGTATATCAGTATCTGAGACCCCAAACTCTCCAAACATTAATGGTGCATTTTGTTCTTTAAATGAAATCTGTGCAATAAAATAACGGACTGTCTGCAAAACTGGCCTTTAATATTCTGTTGTATCCAGAGGTATCATCCATCAATTGAAAAATTTTTCATTAATCTCTACTAGTAATTTATAGGGAATCTGGTCAGGGGTTCAAGAACAAGTCATTCTGCCCTGCCATGAATAATTGAAAAGTTATATTTTATTCACTGTATCGTGGTGGTAATGTGTGGTAGTAAAAATGTAACCTAGATGCTCTCTAGGTCTCTTAAGTGAAGATGTTATGGCTTCTTTAAGTCATATATAAATAGACAGCCATCAGATATCAAGTGCCAAGTATCACACAGTCAAACTCCTTTATCTACACTGAGTGCTTAGTAAAGGAATTGACTAGGTATAAAAGGAACTATAAAACAATCCCATTTTATTGGATCTTTAGGTCAGAATATCTAAATGCATTTCGTTCAAACATATGCATGTATATGTTTGGTAATTTTGAACAAAGACAAATACATTGAATTGATTTATGTGTGTTTTCTATACCAGAAACTCTGTCAAGTTACAAGTCTGCTCTAAAAAAACAGATTATAGTCTATTTTGGCCGTATTTTTCCAAAAATACTAATTTCATGAGCTGATAGTATAATGATTGGCAAACATTTCCTCCTCGGAAATATCCACTTGGGCTAGTCATTTTTGTAGAGATCTGTGTACATCAGGAGATTATGACCTGGTGGAAACTATTTCTAAATTACTTATGGAGAAAAGATAATCTTCTTGTTGGCCAAAATATTTGCTTAATTATGATACAGTCTTGTAAGGACACAAGTGGTGTGATTATTTTGGAGGACGCTCCCTACCTCATGAAAACTTGCCAGGGAGTAATGATTGGGAACATGGATAGAGCAGGAGGCTCTCAGGGGGCGTGGACAAGGAAGGCCCTAGGTCCCCACAACCGTCCCCCTCCTCACAACCACTGGCTTGGATCAGAAGTGTCCTCTTATGGATGCATACGCCCACTCACCCACCTCCCTCCCTGAGGCTGTTGCTTGCTTTCTCTCGTGAGGGGGTATGCTTTAGGAGCCCCACTTTTCCCTACAGCAGGAGAAGAGATACCCCAGTCTCTCCAAGGTGATCGTTGCCCACCTAGTTAGGGAATCCCATATTGTAGGTCATAACTCCAGTGTTGGGTTTTATTATCAGTGTGAGGGAGGGAGGGAGGGGTAGCTGTTCCTCCAGAACAACACTGTCCAGTAGAGATGTAATATGAGCCACGTGTGTAATTTAAAATTTTCTAGGGGCCACATTAAAAAGCTAAAAGTAAACAAGCAAAATTAATTTTAATATATTCTATTTTAATTCAATGCATCAAAAATATTATCATTTCATTATGTAATCCATTATTATTATTATATTTGGGTGTGCCACATGGCTGGTGGGATCTTAGTTCCCTGACAAGGGATTGAACCCGGGCCCTTGGCAGTGTGAGAGCACGGAGTCCTAACTACTGGACCGCCAGGGAATTCCCTGTAATCAATTATTATTTATTTATTTATTTATTTTTAAAATTTATTTTATTTATTTATTTATTTTTGGCTGTGTTGGGTCTTCGTTGCTGCACGCGGGCTTTCTCTAGTTGCAGCCAGCGGGGGCTACTCTTCCTTGCGGTGTGCGGGCTTCTCACTGTGGTGGCCTCTCTTGTTGCAGAGCATGGGTTCTAGGCTCGTGGGCTTCAGTAGTTGTGGCACTCGGGCTCAGCAGTTGTGGCTCGCGGGCTCCAGAGCGCAGGCCCAGCAGTCGTGGTGCACGGGCTTAGATGCTCTGCGGCATGTGGGATCCTTCCGGACCAGGGCTCGAACCCGCGTCCCCTGCATTGAGGTGGACTCTCAACCACTGCGCCACCAGGGAAGCTCCCTGTAATCAATTATTAATGGGATATTTTATGCTCTTCTTTTTGCATTAAGTCTTTGGATTCCAGCGTGGCTTTTACACTTACAGCACCTCTCCATTTGTCCTGGCCACACGGCAGGTGCTCGGTGGCCATGGCCACATATGGCTAATGGCTGTCGGACTGGACAGTACAGCTACAGAGCAGCAGGTTCTCCCTTAGCGACCAAAGGGGATTCAGTCTTGATGATTTTAGCTGCCTTTATTAGAGCTCCGTTAGAACCTGGCACATACAGTAACTGTCACTCAGGGGAAGACAATGACCCCTGGTCACAGGTAAAATGGCAGACCCAAAGAGCTCTACCTGAATAACGGGGAAAAGGGAAGCCCTGCTCCTGAGACCTGTCTGTGCCAGGAACTTCACACGCTCAATCCTCCCTACAGTCCCTGCTGTATAGATGAGGAAAAGAACGTGTAGAGAGTTTAGGTTATTTGTCAAGGTCAGATCGCCCCTGTAGAGAACTAAAATTGGATTCAAGTCTAGCTCTAAAGCCCTTGTTCTCCAAGATAAGGATCGCTACAGGAAGTCAGGTAAATTGCAGATTCACCTTGGACACCGACTCAATAGATATGGGTTGTTTTCCAAGAAGCAGCATTTTTATCGTGCGTCCCCAGTGATTCTGAAGCGGTGGTTCCCACGCCACACTTTGATGAACAGTGAAGGGAAGGACCTCTTCCTCATGCCTTTTTGTAGTGCAGCTAATCCCTTCCTTCATCCCTCTTAGATGGTCCTCGGAGGCAAGATTACTCTAACAGTTATATGCAGCTTCCCTCCAACTCTTTGGCCTATTCTGAAGGGACCACATGCAGGGGACCTTTGGTTTGAAATGAACCAGTTCTGCTCACGCTTTCCAAGAATTTGATAGAAACCACATTAGAGAAAGAATGTTTCAAGGAAATCTCTGAATCTACAGATGCTAGTTACAGTGACAGAAAAAAAAAAAAAAAAGAGAGAGAGAGAGAAGATTGTCTACTTTAAGAATACAAGTTACATATTTGTGCTGAACTGGTGGTTAGGGATAACAATAGAACAAGGTTTGGTTGTATCTTGCCCTGTAGTTTTTTTTTTTGTTTAATTTCAAATCTGCGTTTCAGTGTTTCTCTATACAATGTACACAATGTGAACTGCAACATCTTAAATGTTTGGCAGGACATTCATGCTCATGACCTCACATGCTGGGAGGACAGGGAGGCCACTGTGGGGCTGGCTTTGGGCACAGGCAGCATCAGTGCTGCCATTGAGATGTCCCCACAAAAGAGTGTGTGACAGCCAGATGTGCAGCTTAAAGGAGACTAAACCAGAATTGTGGGGGGAACATTGGCACATGCTGCTTATGGCTTGAATAGCAGCTCTTGAGGAATCTATATTTCTTTACCTCACGCAGAATCTCAGAGCTCAGGCTTTGTGGCCCTGGGGCTGGGGGAGGGCGTGGAGATGGAGGGACTTGTCACTGCTCCATGCCGCATTGTTGAAATGAAAAACATGGAAACCGTAAGCCATTTCTAGAGGATTGTAGAAGGTAAGAATTGCTTATGCTTTATATTAAAATTACCTTCCAAATGGCAAAGAGCACCTAGTTGTCACAGTCTGGGGCTTTCTTTAATTAAAATGTTATTATGTCAAGTTACATTCAACTTTGCTTTTCAAACTGTGATGTTCATACCTATCACCTAAGGGTCTGGTTAAAATGCAGCTTCTGATTCAGCAGGTCTGGGGTGGGGCCTGGGACTCTGCATATCTAACCAGCTCTCAGGGGATGCTGATTCTGTTGGTCTAGACTCATACCTGGAGTCGTATACACTCATTAAAGAAAATTTGAACACTGTAGAAAAAGACAAGTCACAAGCTCTTAGAACTTTAGTCATCCTAAAATGGATTTTAAGAGCATCTGTTAAAAGTATTTATTTATTCATTAATTGATTGATTTGTTAATTAATTAAGCAAACATTTGATGAGCACTTGTTATGTGCCAGCCATGCATTAGCCACCAGATATGAAAAAGAATCTCAAAGTCAATCCCAGCCCTCAGTTAACTCACAGCCTAGTGGTGTAGTCAGGAACGTCATGAATCATGATGCCGTTGGCTTCTTAACATTGCCATCTTTAATCTACTTTGGAAAGTTACACCCTGACTGAGAGGAGAAAATAAAATACCAGCAGAAGCACATTAGTGCACAGATTAAAGATAAGAGTTTACAGAATATTTGATATATGAGGCATATTGACTAGATCTTCTCCCAACTTTGCACCTTTTTTATGGGTGTTGAAAGTCAGCCAATCCCCAAACTCCTTAAACTCTGTTGATTTAATTATGCACAGAAGAGTGAGGAATGGGCAGAGAAGGCCTTCTCCAGGTTTCTGCACCGTGTCCTGCTGAGACCTTCCACAGAGGAGCATGCTGTTTTTTAGGGGTGGAATTTAGTTGAAGGTGTCAATCTTTTCTTGTTTGAATGTAAAACTTGTTTGATATAAAAACTTCCTCTCCAGGTGTCAGAGCTCAGCTTTTATTACGATAGGTGCAACAAGAACAGTGAAGTCAGTTGCCACTGACTTGTCGTAGAAGGCTCGGCCAGATATGGTGAGCAAAATGGAAACTTGAAGCAGTGACCCCCCATGCTGGGGATTGTAGATGGTCCATGGGTGCTGAACTGTTCCCAAGAAAAATATGAAGAATAATATTTCTTTTCTTAGCTGACTAAAAAACAAACAATAAAAATAAAAATCTAGGCATTCACTGAGTGACTAATACAGGCACACGCTCTTACCAAGTCATTTCATGAAATCCATTCTACACATGGTAAAAGTTTAGCAATTCACAGTCTTGGCCTATTAGATGGTTCTTCTTCACAAAGCCCTCAGGGACGCTGGCTCCTTCCAACTCACCACTTCGCTAGCCCCAGGGGGTGACTCTTGAACTCATGGTGCAAGATGGCAGCATCTACATTGCAGGTGGAGAAAGGATCAAAGAAAAGGGCCAAAGGCTCATGCCCACCATCTCCTAAGATAGTTCCCTGAATCTGCTGCAGGAATCTGCTTGCAGTAAGTCACATGGCCACATGTAGCTGCAAGAGAGGCTGGGAAGTATGGTCTTTATCAAGATTGGCTACATAATCTGCAGTGCCCAGGATAAAATGAAAATATGTAGCTCCTTTTACAAAAAGCAGGGAAAAAGTGTGGTTAAAAATACTTAAAACATAAAGCTTTTTCCTTTTTTTTGTGGTCTCTCTCTTGACTTGTCATGGTGGATTTTTTTTTTTTTTTTTTTTTTTTTGCTATTTAATGTTCTAAGTAAAGAAAAATTAAAATTTTAAATTACAAGCCTGAATTTTACCATTCTTCTTTCTGTTGTGCAACGTCTGTTTTAAATGCAAATAAAAGAACAGTTCACTTTTACATGGAAACACTAAAATTCCACAATTTCTATTTGGTAGCATGTACACATATTAGTATTTCTTATTAGAACGGTGGAAACATTGCACAAAAGTAACTCATTTTTTATTTTACTTCTTGATATGCACACATTCTGCCAGCACACTCTACCTTCAGCTTACTGATGAGTAAGGAAGGATTGAAATGAATAGGACCTATAAGTTGCCCTATCTTTCCCTTTCCTTCTATGTCATCATTTTCAGTGTAAAGTGGTTGGTGAATACAGGGAATTAATACAAAGATAATGTTCCTTGGTCATTCATGTTTCTTAGAATTCCATCGTCTTCTTTCTCTATTTGAAGAAAGTTGTGGTTTGAATGGTAAGTGTGGCCTCTGGGGACTGTCCGTGTACCTGTTTACCTAGTTTTAGTCTGTTCAGGCTGCTATAACAAAATACCACAGACCGGAAGCTTATAAACAACAGAAATTTATTTCTCACAGCTCTGGAAAGTCCAAGATCAAGACACCAGCATGGTCACCTAATGAGGACCCTCTTCCTGCTTCATAGCTGGCACCCTCTCCCTGTGTCCTCACATGGTAGAAGGGGTGAGGGTGCTCTGTGGGGCCTCCTTTATAAGATCACTAATCCCATTCATGAGGGCTCCACTCTCATGACCTAAGTACCTCCCAAAGGCCCCACCTCCTAATACCATCATTTGTGGGTGTTGGGATTTCAACATATGAATTTTGAGAGGATACAAACATTCAAACCATGGCACTCAGTCATAGGCATAACAAACACACACTTACCTCTGAACTTGCTTTGAGTCCTGCTGAACTCCCATACGTCGTGGATCCATCAGAAATCTGTGCTCGTGGGAATCACGAACACAGATAAGGTGGTAAGAAGTGATGGACACATGCATTGCACATATTTTCTCAGCTCACACGCATGCTCCATGGTCCCATTAGACTTCACTTACAAAATACAAGTCCCATTAGACTTCACTTACAAAACACAAGTTCAATGATAAAATTATTAAGAATCCGAGATGCCAACAACAGAGAATTAAGCCAGGGTTTAATGGTCCTTCTGCTTGTGGGGCTTGTGAGACTATACAGGTGGCATGTCCGTGAAGCTGGACCTGGCCTTTATTCTATCTGGCTCTATGCCTGGTTAACTGTTTAAGTCTGTAAGAAGAAAAGAGTGGATTTTGAGGGAAACTTGTAGCCTATGTCATACCTTCTGACATTCTATGAAGAGGGCATCTGTTTTAGTCAGTTCTGACTGCTATAACAAAATACCGTAGATTGGGTGGCTTAAACAGTCAACATTTATTTCTCATGGTTCTGGAGGCTGGGAAGTCCAAGATCAAGGTGTCGAGAGATCTGGTGTCTGGGGAGGACTCTCTTCCTGGTTTGCAGACAGCTGCTTTCTTGTGTCCTCACTTGGTGGGGAGAGAGAGAGGGAGAGAGAGAGAGAGGGCTCTAGTCTTTCTTCTTCTTCTTACAAGGACCCAAATTCCATCACAGGGGCTCCCACCCTCATGACCTCATCTAAACTTATTACTTCCTAAAAGGCCCACCTCCAAATATCATCACATTGAGGATTAGGGCTTCAGCATATGAATTTTGGGGAGCACAGAAGCATTCAGTCCATTCAGCCATCAGTATCATCCCTTTTATCTATGTGAAGAAACTGAGGCTCAGGGAGGTGAAGTAATGAGTCTAGGCCACAAGCTAGTAAGTATCAAGGTCAAGATTTGAACCCATCTCTTCCAATGCTAAGGCCAGTTCTCATACTGCTACAGCATACTTGGAATTTATGAAATGAAACTAAATTATGTTTAACAAAATACAGTAGAATAAAAACATCAGAAGTATGCCTCTTTCTCATAGGCTATTAAAGATAAGCATAAATTTTACTTGAAATATCGATAGTAACATAGAGTGCACCATACATGTATTTGTTCATTTAATTCTTACAACAATTTCATGAGTTAATGGCTATCGTATACCCATTTTACAGATGAGAAAACAGAGGCATGGAGAGGTTAAGTAGATTGCCTAAGGTTCCACAGCCTTGCAAGCCTGACTGTAAAGCCTGAAGTATTGACCACTGCTCTAGCCTTCAAGTGGAATTTATTCCTTAAGAAAGGGGAATGGGACTTCCCTGGCAGTGCAGTGGTTAAGCATCTGCCTGCCACTGCAGGGGACACAAGTTCGAGCCCCAGTCCAAGAAGATCCCACATGCCACAGAGCAACTAAGCCATGCGGCACAACTACTGAAACCTGCGTGCCTAGAGGCCATGCTCTGCAACAAGAGAAGCCACTGCAATGAGAAGCCCATGCACCGCAATGAAGAGTAGCCCCCACTCGCCGCAGCTAGAGAAAGCCCGCGTGCAGCAACGAAAACCCAGTGCAGCCAAAAACAAATAAAAATAAGTAAATAAAAAAAAAAAAAAAAAGAAAGGGGAATGAATTACTACAGAAAGCCATTTAATGAAAGGACAGATTCAAATTAGCTTAAGATTCTTTAACATAAATATTCTCCCAATTGAAAATGTTAGTTTAGGGGTAGGTTTAAATTCTGGACCTGTTAGTCTTCAAAACAAATGTTCTTAGAAATGGATCATTTATCTGTGGTCACCTGGAAAGTGGAGGAAGCTCAAACTTCTCTATAGTATAAGGGCTAGTGAATATTTATATCTCTGAAAGAGGAAATGTAGACTCATATTCTCCGCAAACAGATTTTCAGGAAATAAGGGGAATTAGCTATTGAAGGGAGTATAGTCTCTTGTAGGCTTTGAAGTTCCAATGAATGACAGAGATTATAATCTGTATGTAAAAAGCAAAGTCACAGGGGAGCACCTTTTGCTAGGCATGGGCCACTGTGATCACTACTTGTTAGCAACTCCAGTGTTGGGGTGTGATAAACAGAGTTCAGACTGTGGGTTTTGTTTGCAAACAAATGCCAAGATGAGTCAGTACATGCTGTTTTTAGCAGAGATCATTGGGCTGGAAAACCCTAAAAATATCAATCATTCAATAAGGCCTCCTTAGGAAAACAATGCTATGATTTTTGCACAGAGCCTCTTTGAAGTTAACCAATTTTGGCTTAAAATTTGAAAATAAAATAAAAAAAGAGCACTGTTGGTCAGGAGGTCTTTCTGAGCTACTTTCAATTCCAAAAGGCCCCTTGAAGGGAAGTAGGGCCTTGATTTTGCTTAAAAAGTATATTTGGCTTCAGGATGGGAAAGAGAGAGCAAGAGTTCTGATTTCTTAGTCACGTACTTTCCTCCCCAGCCCAAGGAGGGTGGGCAGTGCCAAGACCTGGGAGGCTATCAAAGACGCCCTCTGTGTAATAGGATCTGGAATTTATTTCTGATGTCATGGTAAGAACAAAAGAACTTTGCTCTGTGTCAGGCCAGAGTAGCCGCAGTGCTTTTGATGGACAGAGGAGTGGGATTCATGTTCTCCTTGAGGTCCATCTCCAGAGCATGGTGTTTTCCCCGAACAAACTTAATTTTCATTTAACAACCCTTTAGAGAGTTATTCTCTCAGAATGCATCTGAACCCTCCTTGAACCCATTTATGCTTGAGTTAGCACTGTCACTTGGAGTTAACAAGTTCCATATGTTTACCACCCATGGTGAAAGTAGTTATTCCTTTTATTTGTCCTCAAATTGTCTCCAGTAAGCTGGTTGCTTTTGTCTCAACAAGAGTTCATTTGGTTGCCACTAAGTTTGCTCACCTCCTTTCATAGGTCAATAAGCTGATCTCAGCAACTGAGCAGCTTTTGAGATGCAACTTTGGGGAGGAAGAGTGGGTAAATATTCTGTAGCGATTGAAGATCTGGGCACAGCAATAAGTGAATTAGCTTCAAATGCAGACATCTTCTAATCTGTTAAATGGAAGCAAAACTCCACAGAGTTTAAGAAAAGAAAACAAAGCATGTTTGAATCTCATTTTCGAAGCACTATATTGCTATATAATGATAAGTGATAAAAATGCCTCTTATTTCCCTCTGGGAATTTTCTGGAAACAGACTTTCATTATATTCATGAATTCAAATTAGTGTGCTCTGAGGACAGATACTAGAATGTGTCTTTGTTTGGTCAAGTGAATTTATTTAATGATGAGATCTTGAGAGTTTGTCAGAAAATGCCACTAAACTTCAATATTTAATTCCTCTCTGATACATTTTCTTAGCTGAATATACGGTTTCACATTCTTATCTTTTACACAGTGCTGTAGTTTACATTCTAATCTTTTACTCAGTGCTATAGTTTAAATTCTAGGACACCAAAATTTTTAGAGAGGATTTCTCTCCTCTTGATTATTACAAAGTAAACAGACCATGGCCTACCTAAAAGTATTTCCCCCCCTATTTTATGTTTTTTTCACATTCTATGCACAGGCTCCATGGGCACTTTTTATGTCTCTGCTATTAAATTTTATAAGAAGATTTGCACTCTGCAAACTTTTATGAACTATCTCTTCTGTCTCTAGATATACCTATGTATGTTGATTTACTTATCTCTATAGATGAACAACTGTATTAATGTATTATGCACAGCACAAAATGTACAAAAAGTTGAAAGAATGGGAAAAATGAAACATTTTAATTTTATTTCACATTATTAATTTATTAATGATACAAACTCTTTTTCTTTTTACTAGTAATAATATTTTAATGAGAGCCATGAGTTTGAACCTACTTCATTATTTAATACTGGGATAAAAATATTCAGAAGTCTGATTCTTAGTTCAGTTAATTATACTACTTGGTTTTCATAGCTGCTTTGGCTGAAAAAAGATACTTCATATGAATACATAGAACCATATAGAAGCAGTACATCATTGACTGCCTTCCTCAATCATTATACTCTCGTGTCAACCTCCTCCACAAATTTTGCAAAGATTTGTATTAAAATTCGGCAGTTCTCCATCTTCCTTGATGCCTTTCAGTTGTTTTTTCAAACTAATCAGGTAGGTTGCATGATTTTATTTCTAAAAAATTGTTTGAAAACCCATAGAGACTCTCTGTAAAATTTCTTAATCAGATTTTAAAATTAAAAATTTTCTATATGTACAGTAGACCTGTTTTTATATTTGATACATATTATTTTCAGTAAGAAAATCACATACATGTCCAAACATCTTTTTTCAAAATGATCTCTCCATTGCACTAATTCCCTTCAAAAAACAATTGCTTTCTCATGAATTGTATAAGATCATAGATTAACAATGTTTATTTTGTTTTAAATCCTTGTCAGATAGCAAACTTTTGTACTTTTTAGCTTCACTGTTTTTGCTGCAAAGGCTGTTTTATGGTTTCTTTGCAGGAGTCTTTTTAGATGACTAGCTCTTTCTGTGAGGTTAGTTTGGTAAAAACAGATAACGCAGTCTATAAATCCACTTAAATAGGTATTTGTATTATACAAACTATCACAACTTGAATGAAATAGTGAGGGTGGTGCTGTCTACCCTCCATCATTGAAGAGGGTCCTCTGGCCTCAGGAGCTCTTGAAGACCCAGATGATCATTAGACCCTCAGAGGAATGGTCTGATGAATATGTGGCTCAATAGATCCATAATAAGCTCCATAATACAATACAATACAAATCAAATTATGCATTGTACTTAACACTGAAAATATTATTATAACAATGTTAATATATCTTAATCGACATATTATATTAATACTTTAATATATACTATAATCAATACATTATACTATATATTAATATTATATAATATTATACTGAATATAAGGCTTAATTTTGTTCTTAATTTTTAGATTAAAAATATTTTAGAAAAATAGTTCTAATATTATTTTTTTCATAGTTTTTGGAGGCTTCTGATCTATAGCAGGAAAGAGACATATAAACAAATAACTGTATTCAACATGTAAATTAAAAAATAAAAATGCTATGGGATCATGTGGTTGGGGCGGAGAGGGTAAGGCAAAGGTTAAATTCCAGAAACTCAGAGAGGAGATACATTTGAGAGGAACTTGAAGGGTGAATGGGAGATTGCTGAGTGGACAAGGGAGTAAAGGACATTCAAGAAGACACAGGAAGACAGGAGAGTGTGCCCAGGAAACCCTGAGAAGTCTTCTGTGGTCCGAATATCGGACCTTGGGGAGAGTTAGACACGCGACTGGAGAGATGGATGGGGTTCAGGCAGTGAAGGACTTCGTTCTGTGGCAAGTGGGAGCCACTGGAGATTTGAAGTAGAGGAATGACCTCAGTGAAGGATGTATTTCATTTATAAATCATGAACAGTATGCACATTTTGAAAATAATTAAACTTTTGGCAGATGTGGGTGAAATTCTGTTCAATCTAATTTAACAAATAATTATTGACCATATTCTGTGTGACAGGCAGTATCCCCAAGGCAACACAAAGGTATAATGGTGCATATTTTACTTGGTAGAAGGATTAAACTGAACATTTACAACTAAATACACACATATCTGCATTTATCCTTTAGCTTTGTGATGGCTCTTTGATACCCTTGACATTCGGAACAAATTAACACTGGTATTTAATACTTAACAATACATATGTGAGCCAAGTATCCAAGCTTATGAACTCCACTTGAGTATGGATTCCATCTGCTGAAGGAATATAAGCATCCTACATTTACATGTGCCAATGTAAAGAGAGAAATCTGTCTACGGTATGGCTTTGAGATTCTATTATTTGTGTCTTTGGTTGGGAAGACATGCCAAGGTGCCTTGTTGGTTTGCCATTTAGGATGTGGCAAATATTTGAAAAGGCCCTTATGTCATAAGGAATAAACATTAATTACATTGTATCTTTGAAAATAAAAGTAAAACGTATTTTGAAGAACATTTGCAAAAAACAGAAAATCATAAAGAAGAAAATGCAAAACCACCCCAGTCAGACTTCTCAGAGGTAACAATGGTTAATACTTTATATAATCTCCTAAATATTTTTTACATGCATATATAAAATATATACATTTTCAAAATGAAAGACATTGTATGTAATCTTTGCATCTTACTTTAAAAATTTAATGTAATTAGTGAATATTTTCATGTCATGAAACATTCTTTGAAGACATTTTTATATGACTGTGCAGTACTGAGTTCTAAAGTTACACTATAATTTATTTAAACAACTTCCAGTTTGGGACATTAGGTTGATTCCAATTTTTTGGTTTTTTTTCCCGTAATTACAGAGGTATTCTTTGGCATAGATCTTTGACCACATCTCTGATTATCTATTTTCGTAGGATCAATTTCTGAAAAGATCTGAAATCTGTCAGAGAGGTGAACTGTCGAATATTTAAACAGAGTGATTGAAATTGTTCTTTACTTTGGCAAAATCATAGGGGGGGCCTCTGGATGATGAGAGAATACTTCTATTCATCCATTCCTTCAACAAGTATTCATTGAATGCCTCCTCATCCCAGGCTCTGCACTAGGTGCCAAGGTGCAGCAGGAAGCAAGAAAGATGTGTTCACTGCACTCATGGCAGTGATCTGGAAAGTTAGAAATCATGGGTCAACTTCTTGTTTACAGATGAGGAAACAGGGGAAGCAGCTTGCCCAGTTTTACCTAGCTGGCTGTGGAGAGACAGGATTGGAATACAGGTTTCTCTCTTGCAGTTCAAGCCTCTTTGCCCCCCACCAGCCATCTCTCCCCTCAGTGTGATCTTGAGGGCATCAGATCAGGGCTGGTTTATGGTGTCTTCTGTATTTAGATCTAACTCTTGGCAAGGTTGTCAAGTGAATGGGGCCATGTGTGTCTTTGGGGCCCTGGCCTACCCCTTCTGTGCCATTTCCCCTCCTGGAGTCCCCTAATCCTTTCTCAGGCATCCAGAGACCTCATAATCTTTTCTCATGACTTGTGAAAACCTGCTTTCTGGGAAGGAACTGATATCAGTCACTCATATGTCAATGTGGATGAATTAAGACACTGTGTTTCTTCTTGCAAGGGGCGTTAACTGTGAAGGCATCTGAAGATCTCTTTCTTATTGAGGAATGCCAGACCTTGTTTCCAGGGGAGGCATTTTGGGTATCAGGGAGCACAGAGGGTCCTCTGCTGGTCCTCAGAGCTCACAGCGCACCTTCCCGCACACCATTTCCACCATAGCTGCTTAGCCCAATCTCCTCTTCCTTAAGTACAAGGTCAATGCGGCTGGGCAAGAAAGCTGAGGACATTGTATCCACATCTTGAACTTATTTCCAGCATATTAAAGGGGCTGCTTCGAACACAGAGCTTCAGAGAACAGGGAAACCCATTGCTAGGAAACTCCCTTCCCCCTCCCCACCTGCCCTGTGAGGAGTGTCTCCTCTAGGAAAGAAATTCAATTACAGTCTTCCAGTCACCAGAACTGAATTTGGATGGACTATTTCCTCTTTGGATTCTGTTCCAAATTGTATTCCTGTTGCTGGGTTTGAAGTTCATTAGTGTCACAAATCATCTGTATTTCCCTTCTCTGGAGGAAAGCCTGCCACAGGGCTTATCCTGTCCAGTTAATTGACTTCCAGAGGGCTCATCCCTTCCTGAAAGCACCCTAAATGGCTCTGATGGGTAAGCACCAGGCTTACACATATATGAAATAAAAGCTTGGAGAATTCAAACTTCTAGGTCATAGAAATGCGGGTGTGAGTTTTTTTTCTCTCTGAGCATCATAGCTTAGAGTTTTTCTTGACTTGATTGAGGCCAATATGAGAATGCAAGGAACTTATCCTCAGGTAGACGTATGTGGGCTAAGGAGAGGAAGGGAACTTGACACAGAAAATACTCTCATTGCCAGTCAGTGAACTGCTAATAGTTGGAAATAACATGTGCAAAAGCTGTCAATTTAATGTTTGTCAACTTAATGTTTGGGATATAGGGATTTCTTAAATTTCTAATGGGGTATTTAATTTTTAAAATGGTTTTGGGTTACAGACTAAGGAGAAGATGCCTCTAAAACAGCTTCAGTACTCTGAATAACCTTTTAATTTTTTTCAATTTTTAGAATTATGGTAAAATATACATAACATAAAATTTACTGTACTAGCCATTTTTAGGAGTACAGTTCAGTGGTATTAAGTACATTCATATTGT
The DNA here is from genome assembly GCF_009873245.2 of Balaenoptera musculus. Classification (NCBI taxonomy): domain Eukaryota; kingdom Metazoa; phylum Chordata; class Mammalia; order Artiodactyla; family Balaenopteridae; genus Balaenoptera; species Balaenoptera musculus. The sequence continues at coordinate 48,534,098 of NC_045788.1, forward strand.
TGTGCAAATATCAACCCCATCCTCTCCCAAACTCAAACAGAAACTCTATATCCATTAAACAATAAGTTTGCACTCTCCCCTCCCCCAGCCCCTGGCAACCTCCATTCTTCTTACTGTCTCTGTAATTTTGACTACTCTAGGTACCTCATATAAGTGGAGTCATATAGTATTTGTCTCTTTGTGACTGGCTTATTTCACTTAGCATAATGTCCTCCATGTTGCAGCATGTGTCAGAATTGTATTCCTTTTTAAGGCTGAATAATATTCTACAGTATGTAGAGACCACATTTTCTTTATTCATTCATTCATTGATGGACATTTGGGTTCCCTTCATGTTTTAGCCATGGTGAGTAATGCTGCTATGAACAAATACCTTCGAGAATCTACTTTCATTATTTTTGGATATATGCCTAGAAGTGGAATTGTTGGATCATATGGTAGTTCTATCTTTAATACTTTGGGGAATTGCCAAGCTGTTTTCCACAGCAGCTGCATCATTTTACTTTCTCACTAACAGTGCACAAGTGTTCCTTTTCCCCACATAGTCGCCAGTAGTTGTTATTAAATAACATTTCAACTTTAAGACCCATGTAATGAGGTTGTATTTTGGTATATCAACTCAATTATTTTTGATCCTGATAATCCCTAGTTCCAGGTTGCCCTGTGACTCTTCTTGGATACTATTTGTAAACAGGCAAATGGGCAACCCTCCCACCAATAAGAGTAAATTACAAGGCTTATTGCCCTCAGGAAGGAGGATAATATGTAGGGGAATCCTTGTCAGATGGAAAAAAGAGTGGAAAGCCAGACCCTGATGGTCTTGCTGGATGGTGGAGAGAGGAGGAGAAATAGAGGTAAGACAGAGAGAGGGAAAAATACCTGTGCAGGCTTTCCCTGCTCTGTGTGCAGGGGTGTGATAGGAGTGAGAACACCTGAAAACATCAGAAGGGTTATGGTATACTTAGCTGGAAAGGATATAAGCCATGGTGTGCTTATAAATGTTTAACAGCTCTCTGGAAAAACAAAAACAAAAAACAAAAACCAACCATGATTTTGCAGCATGTGCCAATTTGCACAGTGTAAATACTTTCACCGTGGCTGATTTCAATTTATCAATGTGAACTCATTGAACATGGAGCTGGGAAGAAATGTGTAATAGCATATCATTATATAGTATTTCCTCCATACAGATTTAACAGTTGTAAATAACCTCAAGATCATAGATAATGGTTACATGTAATAAAATTAGTTTTGAGTATTTATCACATTTATTTTTAATATAACTAATTGTAAGTTTGTAGAAGTTAAGTGTTAATAATGGTTGTTTCAGAGAGGAAAACATAGGAAGAACACTCTTTGACATAAATCACAGCAAGATCTTTTTTGATCCACCTCCTAGAGTAATGGAAATAAAAACAAAAATAAACAAATGGGACCTAATGAAACTTAAAAGCTTTTGCACAGCAAAGGAAACTACAAACAAGATGAAAAGACAACCTGCAGAATGGGAGAAAATATTTGCAAACGAATCAACAGACAAAGGATTAATCTCCAAAATATATAAACAGCTCATGCACCTCAATATTAAAAAAGCAAACAACCCAATCCAAAAATGGGCAGAAGACCTAAACAGACATTTCTCCAATGAAGACATACAGATGGCCAAGAGGCACATGAAAAGATGCTCAACATCACTAATAATTAGAGAAATGCAAAACAAAACTACAATGAGGTATCACCTCACACCAGTTAGAATGGGCATCATCAGAAAATCTACAAACAACAAATACTGGAGAGGGTGTGGAGAAAAGGGAACCCTCTTGCACTGTTGGTGGGAATGTAAATTGATACAGCCCCTATGGAGAACAGTATGGAGGTTTCTTAAAAAACTAAAGATAGAATTACCATACGACCCAGCAATCCCACTACTGGGCATATACCCAGAGAAAACCATAATTCAAAAAGACACATGCACCCCAGTGTTCATTGCAGCACTATTTACAATAGCCAGGACATGGAAGCAACCTAAATGCCCATCAACAGGTGAATGGATAAAGAAGATGTGGTACATATATATACAATGGAATATTACTCAGCCATATAAAGGAATGAAATTGAGTCATTTGTAGAGACGTGGATGGATCTAGAGACTGTCATACAGAGTGAAGTAAGTCAGAAAGAGAAAAACAAATATCGTATATTAACACATATATGTGGAACCTAGAAAAATGGTACAGATGAACCGGTTTGCAGAGCAGAAATAGAGACACAGATGTAGAGAACAAACGTATGGACACCAAGGGGGGAAAGTGGGGGGGGGGGGAGGGGGTGGTGGTGGGATGAATTGGGAGATTGGGATTGACATATAGACACTAATATGTATAAAATGGATAACTAGTAAGAACCTGCTGTATTAAAAAATTAATAATAATAATGGTTGTTTCAGGAACTGACTCACAAAAGTCACGGAAAGTTCATCATTCTCATGTGCAGGCTGCTGCACACCACTGGCTGTAAGCCTCCGTGAACACAGCCCAGAAATGACGGTGCATCATTAGTGAAGGGAGTGGCTGCTACTTGAGCCCCAGGTGGTGCTCCTGGTTCCCCAGGCCCAAAGGGTATGTGGGGTGGGATGCAGTGGGTTCTAATGTGGAAATGCTGAGGCCTCAGTGGACCAGCAAAGGCCTGGAGTCCGTATGAAGAGGCATCAATGTGCAGGAACTTTTCTGGAGTTAAATGCGTGTGGGCTAAGGAGAAGAAAGGCCTATGGACTTTGGAAATGAATGTCATCATGAAACCCCCATGGCCAGTCGTTCTTCAGTGGTCATCTGTCCAGGGAGCCATCCCGGTAACCATTCTTCAGCAGTGTCCATTAAGGGTCCAGAACACCCTAGTTCTCATCTGCACCCCAACTCCCCCCCTCTTAGGAGATCTCATAGGCTCTGTTCCCAGATGCCATTTTGGAGAGAAGCAAGGGGGAGGAAGGGAGAGAATCCAGAAGATGGAGAATTTATCCCAAAGAGACTAGATCATCTAAAAAGAGGCCAAACTGGAAGGCAACTGTGATTCCATAAATTAATATATTTAAAGTTTGTTTTTCTCTCCCCTGCCACCCAGGGGGGTGAACCTTTGCAAGGGAGATCAAGGAGTTGTAGGATAAAGACATGGCAGGTTCTTCCTATATCACGTGGTGCGGGCAATATGTGACACTGATACGCCCCTCTACCTTTTCTCCAGGTGTCACTACCTGTGCCATCAAAAAGTAAAATTAATGAATGCTACTGTCATTAATTGGGTTTGAGACTATAGGCAGGTAATGTTCCTGCAATTTGTCCAAACAATGAAGGAGGGCAATGACTCGAATGTTCCATGGTGCTGAGGGTGGAGTGGTGTGTGGCTGTGACTGGGAGCTGGAACTGGGAATGGGGTAACTCATGAGGCACCGTAGTGAGCAGGGTCCCAGGGAGAGCCCTGTACCTTGTTGGAGGAAAATGGTGAGAGGGAGACAGAATCACGTCACGTTCTCCCAAGAGTCTGCTAAAGCGGAATTTTAGTTTCTTCATAGAAGTAAAGTGAACTTTATAAGGTAGGATGGCACTTGCTTCAAATTTAAATTTTAATAGTCGATTAGCTGTAATTTTTAAAATATTTTTATTCTGAAAATGAATTTTCCACAATAATGCAATTAGTTCCAAAAAATGAGCTCATTTATCTGGCTTTTCTACAAAGGACAATTGAAACATTTAAGGCAAGATTCACTTATTCATCTCCATTTTAGGATGGAAAGAAAGTAGCAGACTTCAGATACTGGTTAAGGTAACAAAATATGGGAAAGCTCCTTTTTCTTTTCTTTTTTCTATTGGTCACCTCCTGTGTAAGAGCTTTACATTATTATGGATATTTTATAGTAAGACACTTGTTTCTGACTTTCTTTATAAACCCATTTTTAAATTTAAAGGCACACAATAAAGCTTTATGCATTTATTAAAATATACACATTTTGGTAAATTTAGAATTTTCCCTTAGTGTCTTAATAAATCAATATATTGTCAACATCACAGTCATTTAAAAATAAAACACACTTCATAACATAGCTGCATATTATTTCTTTCTTCATGACACTACACACCCCATTGTACAGTGCACCAATGGGAATTAGGAACCACAAAACAAACTTTAACAAATACAGCAAGTTCATACCAGAAAAAAAAAAAAAAAAAAAAGCAGAGAACAACACCAGAAGTTACCATCTGCAAAAAAGCAAGTTGTAGCTCTCAAGGACCAAACAAAAATGAAACACGTTAGTAAAATTTACAAGCTGTATTTATAACTTTGGATATGAATTAAACAGTAACGTTTCTTTTCCACAGTGAGAAAAGCTAGAATGTGAGTCCTAGTTAGATGGTGTGCCTATATGGGATGAGGACTATAGCTGCTCTTTAAAAGACCTGCAGCCCCTTCTATCAGCCCAGATGGTTGAGGTATTTATGCGCCATCGTAGCATTAACTGTGTTTTCGCTTTGGAAGGTGGGTGTTTATGATTTCCAGGGTAGAGTCTAGCCTCTGGAAGCGTGAGTGAATGAGACAAAGTACCTGCAACTGCCACGACCAATTAGTAGTAGATGTACAAGGAGCGGCCTTCTCAGAATGAACATAGTCCTTCATAGTCTGCACTTCCTGGGAAATTCACATGACGCACAGTTCCCGTTAGTCAATGCCACCAATGTCAATGTCAGGAAAACGGGGAAAAAAAACCCACAGAGGGAGTCCCTAATGGAAAAATCCAGGCTGCCCCTGTTTCCTAGTTCTAATATCAAGCCATTTTCTTTCCTTATTGTATCAAAATGCACTAAACGTTCTCATAGAGTAAGAAATTACAGCTACCTGCCTTCAGAAGACTTCAAGCCCAAAGCTGTCTTTGCGAAGGCCCTATGTGAATTTTGTAACTCCATGCACGTAGCATACTGTTTAATGATTTCTAACACTATTTTAGTTGATGCTACAGAATATATGTTCACTTTTAATGGTCTTCAAAACTTCCACTAATCCCCTTTGGGCTTTAAGTCCTAAAAAACGAAAACATTTTCTTAGAGAAGTAGTGATGGCACAAGGCAAGTGCCTAAGTATTTCAGAACGACGAGTGAGTTACTCAAGCCGGGCAAGAAGAGGAAAGCCTTTAAGAAACGAAGTTGCTCCTGAGGGGGGAAAAATTACAAGAGCCTCTCCTCAAAAGTCTTAGAGACAATAAAAGTAGACACAGGACTAACAAATTTGTACACGAAAGGGGCTTTCTGCTACCCATCACCATTCCAATTGAGAAACACAAACTCCTTTGGGTAAACAGCAGCCAAGTTCCCGCTTGCGGCGGGACTTGCGGGTTGGAATGCCGTCCTGCGCTTGCGCGTTGGGATGCTGTCCTGCGCTTGCGCGTTGTTTCCTTACACATTATTGGCTCTTTCACGGCGGCGCCACCACTGGTTACCCGTTGGCGCCTCTCTTTGCCAGTAGGCAAAGGGGTCCTCAGCGTGTGGGAGGTGAATGCATATGGGAGAAACTGAGTCTCCGTGGAAATTTGAGATAGAAAAACCTTCCTGGACAAGTCTTGTTCTAAACGCCATGGAGTGCGAATGCCACGAGGCGAATTTGGAGGGCGGCGAATTTGGAGGGCGGCGAATTTGCTCCGCCCTTTCCTCCAGCATAAGAAGTTAAGCTGGTCTTCGGAGTGCGCACTAGCCCGAGGGCTTAAATCCCAGCGTGGACTGTTAATTGCCGCCAGGACTCGGTGAGTTGACCCCAGCTGTGGCTTCAGACACATTCTGACATCTCCACCCAACAAGACATTCTAATCTGAGACACAGAATTAGTAAACGTGTGGGTGACCCTCAGTGGGCTTCCACTGACATCTCGGCCCTGCTAAAATCTAGTGGGAAAGGGGACAGCAATTTCCTCTAGTCTTTTAGACAGATTCTCAAACTCCTGTAGCTTCTCTTCATAATGCGGAGAAGAGGTGGCCCCTTGTAAAGTAGATTTAAAAGTGGGATGTAAAGGAGTTCAAGCTCATCAACTCTTTTCAGAATGGGGGAAAGACATTTCTTTGAAGGAGTTTGTGGTTTGTTTCCCCAATATTACTAGGTTTATATCCTGACCAACCCACAGGTTCTAGAGAAAGATGGATTATTAAATTCAACAACCTTTCCCCCCCTGTTCATTAAAGAGGCTCATCATGACCATTATGTTGACATTTGATTAGCTATTAGTTTGTTACTAAGAAGTAGAACTGGATTCTTGACCTAATTCTATCATTCCTTTCCTTTCACAAAGTGGCTTTACACTCAAGTCGAGTAAAATCTTGAGCTGCGGTTTTACTGTTCAGGTTAGATAGATATAAAATGTTGTTAGGTTTGGTTGTTTAAATTTACTGTTGAAAATTTAAAGTGGCTGGGAATAACTTTGTGTTGTCTGTCCACATGTTAAATGACTATACTTCTCCTAAGTTGATGAAATCAGACAGGATTTCAAAGGAAGAATCATACATTGTTTTAAGTATGGATATTTTCCCCCTTTAGGTATGTTAAATCAACTTGGGAGTGTGTATGTAATTTATTAGCTCCTTGCTAGGCAGATGAAGCCACTGCCCCAGCTTCTTAAAGTCCAGCCTTCCCTGATTCATACGTTCATCATTTCCTCACCCAAGGAGAGCCAGCCAGCTCAGTTCAACATTCACGTCTATCTGTGCGTGAGCCCTGACTTGCCTTCTCAGCATAATTTCCTATAGTTCTAAATACAAATCATGTGCTCCTGTCAAACTAGCTTCTTGCTTTCCCTTGAAGGAGGCACAGTAGAAATTATTAGTCAGGAGACAGCTGTTAGCCACAGTCTACACCTTACTCACGCTGATCCTGCATCTGGCAGGCATCTCCCTCATTTCTACCTGGCAAAATTCTCCCCATCCCACAAGGCTCAACACAAGGGCTGCATTCTCTATGATCTTTCCAGTGGAGGGAGGTCTCTTCGATATTTGAACCCCTACAGCACATAATAAGCTCTCCACAAAAAATTGTTGAATAAATGATATTTCCTTTTCCTTTCATTCATCCATCCACCCATCCATCTGATCATCAGATATTTATTGAACATCCACTATATGCCAGGCACATGTAGTTGGTAAAATCTAGCTCTGAAGCTTATCTGTGGGTTTCAGTGATCTGTGGTATTGCAATTCTCTGCCCTCATGGGGAAGGATTTATTCTTATCATCCAGGAATACTTCTTGTTGTCATTACCAACAATTCCATTATTTCCTAAGTTGCCTCCTCATTGGCAGATCTAGCAATGCATGTCAAGGTTCTGCATTTGTGCACTAAATACACGTCTAGCCTTGTCTTATCCTTTCTACTTCTATTTTTATTTGCCTCAGTTCCTCACTTAATCTTTTTGTATTATATGTATTTTTATAGCCACCTGAAATCCTCTTGAAATGAAGCAGAGTGCTAATAAAGAGCATACAATTAAAAAAAATCAGGTAATTGCCTCCAAATCATAAATCCACATGATGAAATCTCACTGAAAGAGCTCTTGCTACAGAGGATTCAGTAAAATATAGGTCTTTCTTGGACTCTGTTCAAGGGGCTAAGTTTCTGAGGTAATTAGAGGGTGATCTTAACTTATAACGTGGTCCCACAAATATGGTCTTAAGAAAATTAATTAGGAAACGCTACTATAATCATTCTAGTGGCTAATGGTATTTGAAAACTGCATTGTGAAATCTAGGACTGTTGCACAGAGGCTGGGAAGCATGAGGGAAAAACATGTCTATTTATCTTGAAAAACTTTTTCTATCATATTGACTAATTTTTTTTAAAAGCCAAGGTCACTGGTGAAATGACTGATCAACTTTAGAGCAATAACGAGAGCAAAGCTTAAAAAAATATACAGATGCTACTGGTGAGAAATGACTCCTGAAATGAGAGTGATTGAGAGAAGGCCTTCCAGAAATCAGTACCAACAGGGGTTTACCAAAGCATGCCTTCTCTCTTCTCATGCTGCAGAAACTGCATACGTCTGCCACCAGACAATGGTTACGCTAATACCTACACCTTACTAGTAAAAGGAAGCTCTTTCACTCACGTTAAGATTTTGTTATTTTTGCATTCATATTTCTCTTTGAACACTTTTAAGGAATACAGCCCCATCCCATCTGTCTGGATGTGTCTCAAGTTTAACAGATCATATTTAAACTAGGCAGATTTGTTGAGTCCTAAGACCAGTTCGAAACTTTGTCTTCACAAAAATTACTGATAGCGAATTTAATCCCCAAGGGTGTATTTCACACACCAGGCACTGTATCTTTATGGTTAATCTTAGGCGAGAGAAAAATGGCATTGCCAAGCATTGCATTAAAAGGAAAAAATGACCTCAGGAAACCAGAGCTCTAAACACTTAATATAGAGGAATGAAAAAGAAGATCTGGAAACAGTAATTATTCGAATTTAAATGGCATACATTGGCTATGGGTGGGATATGCAGTTTATTTAAAAAACTAGTTTCAGTTGATCTTTTAAAAAATATTATGTTAAAGCCCAGGGCATCAACCAAGAGGACTTGTCAGGTTTGGTTGTTTTATCTACATTTATCAGGCTCTGGTGGTGCTCGTTCCCTGGGCTGTGAGCCTCCAAGGGCAGATGTTACATTTCTTTTTATTCGCATTGCTTAAGACTTGGTACATTCTTGATCAGTGTTAGTTTTGCATAAAAATGTGCTTTTGCCTCCTGTTTATAATCCTGAAACATGCCAAGGTGGCACAAACCTCAACCTTTAAGAAAGAATAGACTTAAACATTAGTTGATGTTCTGGAAAACTTTTGGCATAACTCTAGATCCAGGAGACAGAGAGAGCAAAGAATTTGCTATTGCGCCTCCCTTTCAGGAAATTCTCACAAAGATTTTAGCTTGATCCAAATTGTGCCTTCACATACATGCGTGCACATCTCAAGGCAGTGTTGGAAGCCCTGTAACCCAGGACTAGAATGCAGAGACCATGTGTTTTTTTCTTGTTGCAAATGTTCTCTTCCAGCTTCTTTCTGAAAAAATACCTTTAAGAGCCCCTCTATGGCCCAGATTTAGACCTTACCAGATTTTTCTCTGGCTTCAGTGAAACTACTTAGGGAAATAAAAGGAAAAATACGCATCTAAAAGTGAGCTACTCCAGAGGAATAAGGTTCAGAAGTGAAATGTGATCTCATGGAATGCAGTTACGAAGTAGCTGTGCTTCAGTATTTTTGTTTTCAGAGCAGCACCCACCAATCAAGTGGTTGCATATCTCAGAAAAGTACAGAATTTATAATTTTAGAAATCTGAAGTAGAGTTTGCAATGTGATCTCAGTGGCTGGGTCACTTCTCCTTGTAAAGCTTTTTTATCTGATCATAAAACAAACAGCCTACTTCTTCAAGGCATATTAGTGCCATGAAATCATGCTCCTACTTTGCCCTCTTTCATCATATCAGCAGGAGCTTAGAGTCTGGTATAAGAGAAGGCATGACAGAGAGTTAATTTTTGCCAATGCCCTTCTGGCCTTCACTGCAAGAGATGGTTATTCAGTTGTTGTTGTTTTTTTTTTCTGGCCATTTAAGTAGAGCTTTGATGGTGCTTCTCACCATATTATTGGGTCTGCATGACTGCTTTATGGTGAGTCTGAAATCTTTGGGGTCATGGTCTCAGAGTCCCTGACCTTTGCTGTGTCCTAAAGTTCTAGTTGGGAGATTGTGAGAACCTTGGCGAAGAACAAGAGGCATGCATCCCCATGAATTTGTTTTTGTGAGATTTCAGGACAAAATGTGGCTTGCTGAGGAAGTGCCACTTGCCGCCTGGCCTCAGGGAGCAGCTCTCAGCCCAGCATGCTGAGAACAGAGCTTTGCCCTTGTGGTCTCAGGTGGTTGAAATGCTGCCTTGTGCCCACCCCTGCCTGCTTTGGCACATCTCCAGGAGGAGCTGCAGCCTCAGTGTGGTCCAAGAAGTTTACTCCCTGCTTCTTGGGGCCTTAGTAAGAAGCGAAAAGATTCAACCAGCAAAGCAAAGGCCTGGGAAACGTTTGCTGCCATCAGCTCTGATGGTTGCACCTAAGATAGAACTTCTTGTAGCTTCTTGTTTAGTTTTTTTGTTTTTTGTTTTTGTTTTTTACAAGGGGACCAGCTATGGGACCTGGGTTAAGCCCTTGGACAGAACTATCCTGAAGAGCAGAACTGGCAGATGACAGGCTATGACTGGGGACTGACTTTGGGGAAGCCTGGGTTTTTGAAATGAGAGCCAAAGACGTTTCCACCTTCTAGCCCACAGGTTAAGTTACTGAAAATAAATCACCGTCATTTCTACACATTTCTTGCGTGTTTGCTCCTACTCTGGAGAGTAATCTAACTCATCATTGGCAATCAGGGCCTCTGAGTTCTGTTTGTGTTTGCTTTTGCTCTTCGCCTTGCTACTCGTCTGGGTGTTTGCCTGTGCATCTGACATCTGCTGGTAATAGAAGCCTTTGTCTTCGGCAGGCCCGCCCCAGTTCTCCTGGCTCTCGCCCTCTGTGGCATAGGAGAAACCTTCCTCCACTGAGAAGGGGTCGTCCACGTCGTAACGCTGGTACGTGCTTTGGTGCAGGGCTTCTTCTCGGGCGCTGATTTCCAGGGTGCTGTTCCAGATGCCGTACCCAAAATAAATGAGCATACCTGTAGGTGGGAGGGGGGGGAAGCACAGGTGGGATAAAAGCAGTTGCTTTGGGATCCACGGGTCAGGCAGGGAGCTCACTCTCAATCGTGAAAGCAGAGCTGGTGCTGGATGTGTTTTCTTTGGTCTACACAGTGTATTGAAAAGACTCGAATTAGATGCCATTTAAAAATTGGGAGATCTTGCATTAAGCAACCCATATTTACAGCTTCCCCTAAAAAAGTCAGAAGGACTGACAACGCTGTACCCACATTCCGATATGGAGACGTTTGGCTGGAGGTGAGAACTGACTGCGTCTTTAGTTAGGATAGGGGCTCTTGAGGTCACCTCAGTCCCCCCTCCCCTGTTGACATCTAGCTCACTGTACTCAAGTAGGTGCTAGCCAGGAATTTGCATTTTCTACTCTGGATTAAATAGTTACGGATCACCAGCAGTGTATTCCCAACCTTCTCATAGCATCTTATTATCCCATACCTGCACTTAGGGACTCCATCTTTTATTTCACCACGTAGCAACATGCATATATGATCCTACGATTTAGTTTGCCATTTTTCACTCACCAAAGTCATAATACATTACTGCCACTCAGCTGTCCACTTTCCTTTGTGGACTCTCACGGTGTCTAGTGCATGCCCCTGTTTCGGCCCTTAGAATATCTGTTGTGTGCTTATCTGCCCAGGGTGGTTCTATTTTATAGACTCTGCAGAAAACTGGCACTTAATGTTTGTTGAAGGAATGAATGAGAACTCCTGATAAGCATGCAGTGTCCAGTGCAACCTTCTCATTCCAAGCAAAGGAAAGAAACCTGCCTTCCTAGTTAACACGTAGCATTAATATGGGCTAATGTTTCATTTCTATTAGAATTTTTAAGAAAAGATATATGAAAATAGTTTGAGAGGCCCCATTTTCTACCTTGAAAAGCCCACGAAGGCTCAGGGCCTGGAACGCTGAGAACCATAACCTTGGAGGCCATGGGGCATGATGGTTAAGAGTGTGAGGTCTGGGTTCAAATCAGGCCTCTGTCACTATTAGCTGTGTAACCCTGGACCAGTTACTGAGCCTCTTTGTGCCTCAGCTTTCTCTTCTATGAAACCATGAGAGTATTGTACCTATACCTTGGGGTTGCTGTGAGTAGGAAACGAGATAAGCAGTGGTTCTCAACCCTGGCTGCACCTGGAGGGTCACCTGGGGAGTTTTTGCACGATCCTGATACCTGAGCCTCACCCTCTAGAGATTCTGATTTAATTGGTCTGCAGTGTGACCCAAGCATAGGTGTTTTTTAAGCTTCACAGGTGATTCCAGTGGTCAGCCAAGGCTGAGAACCCCTGAGATCAGGAACATTAAAGCTCCTGATGTGGGAATTCCCTGGCGGTCCAGTGGTTAGGACTCTGCACTTTCACTGTCACGGGCCCGGGTTCGATCCCTGGTCAGGGAACTAAGATCCCACAAACTGCGTGGGGCGTGGCCAGAAAAAAAAACAAACAAAAAAACAACTCCTGATGCGCATGCTTCGCTGCCAACTTTGGCCATTTTGTGGCCTGGCTGCTGGGGGCCCCTCGGTTATGCACCCTCCTTCCAGGCCCCAACGCCCTCTTCTCGGTGGCACTAGTCTCTTTGACTTTGCTAACTCTGTGGGCATCTGCTGGGCTGTTTGCTTAGAACCACAAGGTGAAGTCTGCTTTCCGCTCTGGTGCTTGAGGTATCCTGCTTCCTTTTGAATTTGCAGTGTGTCTTTTTAAGCTTGGATTTCTCTCCCCCCCATCCCCCAGTGAAATCAACTTTACAGGAGCCAAAGTAAGCAGAGATTTATAGTCCTAATTGGTAATAAATCCTGGAGTTAATCATTTGCAGACGTAGCTATACTCAAATAGCGACTTCATTTTTTCTGAGCATGGATCTTTACTCTTTCTTGTCTGGGGGTGGGTGTGGCCATGGGGGATAGTTATTATCCTTGTGTAGAACAAGGCACCAAACTGAGGCCTCTTTTAAAAGGGCCAGCATGCTGCTTCTTGGAGAATGCCTCTGTTGGAAGCGTGTTTGTTTCAGGAGACTGAGTTTATCGTCAGGCACACACCTCCGTATGCCCAATTTTTCTTTCTTGCTATCTTTTCTCTTAGACATACAGGCAGGTGCCAAAGCTGCCTTCTCCTTCAGCTTGGTATCTATTACATCAATTCTTTCCTCTTTGATCCCCTTCTCGGATCCTATTTATAAGCATGTTATTTCCCTACTAAACTTACTACCATTTTTTCTTTCCCCCTTTGCCCCTAGCTTCTCTCTTCTGTACTCTACGGGTCATCATTCGAGCACTGGTTTGACATCTATTCTGACAAACCTTCCCCTGTCCCCACCAAGTATTGGGGTGTCAGGTAGATCGGTTTATGGGAATTCTCTGGGAGCCTTGGTGTGATTACTCATAGAATCATAGATATTTAGAGCTGGAAAAGAGTCTATGTCATTTACCTATTTGAATACCTTAATTTTACAGATGAAGAAATGGAGGCTGGGAACGACTAAGTCACTTGCCTGGGTCTGTGAGGGACAGCAGCAGCATTCCATGAGGGTAGAGAGAAGGCTCTAGCTTATTCAGCCCTTCACACCCCCTCCCCTGCTGCGTTATAGACTGTGCCTAGTGCAAAAATATTCAGTACAAGGTTAGGTTCTATCTGGGGAGTGGCTGGGCCTGGAAGGAACACGAGTATAGATGTGTGTGTGTGTGTGTGTGTGTGTGTGTGTATGTGTTAGTACGCGAATGTGTCGTCTGTGATTACTTTGGGAAAGCAATCCATGGAAACCTACCACATAAATATTTATGGGCCTTCTAATGTTTGTTCTGAGCCCCCTACAGTTTCAAAGGTGTGTCACTCTGTCTTCAAAAATACATTTCAAATATGAGTGCTGTGAACCAAGAATCGACTGTGTGCATCGGCCTGACAGCATGAATAGCTGACTTGGGCAAATGCGTTCTCCTAGGGCTTGGCGTTCTGTCTGCCTTTATCCTTCTCCCTGGCCCTTGAATCAGTTCAGGAAAAGTGGTGTGAGGCAGAGAAGGACTGGAGAAAAGGAAGAATGGAGGGGGACAAAGGAACAGAGGGGAACAAATGAGCGGGGGTGGAGAGAAGAGAGAAACATGTATTACCATCTGTCACACATAAACAAGGGCTTTGTGTTGGAGGAGTAAACAGAGCTGCTAAAAGCCTCCTGTGTAGAAGCAGGGTGTTTTGTTTCTGCTCCTTTTTTCAGTTGGCTTAGAGAACGAAGCATGAGGTCGTTTCTGAAAAATCTGTGGGGAGCTTCTGGGAATCCTGAATCATCTGAACAAAACTTCACACAACCCCTCTGGGTGCTGAGGTCCTACAGTGATGCATCCTTTATGTCACACCTTTCTCCCAAGGAACGCAAACTGTTCTACAAATGCTGTCTTGTTTAGACTCCTCCTGGCCTGTTTCAGAATGGGGTGTGTGTGTGTGTGTGTGTGTGTGTGTGTGTAGGTTAAGGTTATGTGCGTTTCACAGACAGGAAACTGCGGCACAAGACGAAATACAGGACTTTCCACAGCTACACAGTCGGTGTTGAGATAGTGTTCGGACTGTGGATCCTTCCGGGTCCTCCATGTCCTAATCCAGGCTGCTTCCAATTGCTATTTCTCCCACCTACCAGGGGTGGCTGGGAGGTATAGACTGATTGGAAACAATTTTGCTGAACTTTACTTTTGAAGAATTTAAAACATAAAGAAGTGGAGAGAATAGTATAAAAAAGCCTATGTGTTCATCGCTAGCCCGCTCCCTCCCGACACCCACTCCCCTACCACTTTCTCTTTAGATTATTTTGAAACAAATCCCTTTCATCCTGTTTCATCTGTAAATGTTTCAGTATGTATCTGTAAAATAGACTCCTTCAAAAACCTTAACTTAGTATCATTATCACATCTAAAAACTGATAATAATTCCTTAATATCGAGCTTCCCTGGTGGTGCAGTGGTTGAGAATCCGCCTACCAATTCAGGGGACATGGGGCCCTTGTCCGGGAAGATCCCATATGCCGCGGAGCAACTAAGCCCGTGAACCACAACTACTGAGCCTGTGCTCTAGAGCCCGCGGGCCACAGCTACTGAAGCCCTCATGCCACAACTACTGAAGCCCGTGTGCCTAGAGCCCGTGCTCCGCAACAAGAGAAGCCACCGCAATGTGAAGCCCGCGCACCGCAGCAAAGAGTAGCCCCCGCTCGCCACGACTAAAAAGAAAGCCCGCGTGCAGCAACGAAGACCCAATGCAGCCAAAAATACATAAAGAAATAAATTTATTAAAAAAAAGAAATTTATTAAAAAAATTCCTTAATATCCTCTGATATCCAGCAGCATTAAAATTTCCCCAAATTATTATGTTTGGATAAACTCTTAACTTTTTGAAGCTATATACTTATTCCAGTGATGCTGTCATTGCTTGAAATAGTTTTTGGGTCCTGTCATTTAGGTTGTCACTGGGATTGGGTTTACTCTTTTGTAAACCCTTACAGATGGCAAAGTTTTATCTTTTGAAAGTAGATTTGCTTTTAGCATAAGCCAGAAGTCATTTGGAAGCAAGCCTCAAGAATACGATGGCTGATTGATAAATAGTATTACGTATTCTATTTGGGTACTTAGTTCTCCAGTTCCATAAAAACTTAGATCCACTGCTTTGTAGTTATACATCTGATATCTGAATGAATGAAAGGCAGGTGTGATGTTTAAAATCAGAAGGGAATCAGCTTTTGTGTTGCAGCAGGGTCTTGGAGGCCCCCCTGCTGGGCTGGAGTTATCGTTTTAGTTGCTGGATCGTGGAGGGGAGGAAGCACGCAAGGCATTGACTAGTTAGCAGCCGGCACAGACGTGTTGCAATATTTTAACAGCAGACACGGCTGTCCTGGGCACCCAGTAATGGCAGTGAGTCCCGTGAGAGGCTGTTTGCGCTGAAGGGACGTATTCAAAGGGAGGCTCTGGCTTCTTTTCCGGACAGAAGTTCCCGGGTGGGGAATATGCCTGCCGTATCGTCTTCATCTTGTCTAGCCTGAGAGGTTCGGGCTAGACAAGATGAAGAATCATGCCTTCAGCAACTGAACGGGCTTTCTTTATGTAACAGAATACCTTGTGATCAGAAGGCCCTTTATACAAACACACTTCCTCGTCCATCATCCCAGAGAAGTTAAGAAGTGTGCAATATGCAGGGATTGAAGTGGCACCACAACTCACATCTCTTGAGTCTAAATGGAGGGCTGCTCCCATCCTACCCAGGGGCCTCCAGAGAGCTTTTCGGGACGCCAAGTTGCCTTCACGAGTTCAGGGCACCTCAGTGTCAGCTGGCAAAACACCTACTTACTCCACTTGTCTCGGTCCATCCTGTGCAAATTAAGCAAATGACCTCAAACCTACAAGTGAGAGGGGTAGGGGTAGGGGGTCCTCTGAATCATATGGGAGAAATGCCGAACAAAAACTCAATGCTGAAAAGAGCCTGGGTGACCTGGCTCTAGACAGATTTCCAATCCTGCGGGAACAAGCTCAGGTTATGAAGAAGGTCCCTGACCTCTGGAGTCCCCCAGGAGCTTCCTGTCCTCTGAACATGGCTCCACGCTCAGGGCCAAAAGAGGTGGGCCACCTGACCTCAGGCTGGGTGGAGCAGCCTCTTCCTGGGGCACGATTTCCAGCAGGAAGCTCTGCCCGCTGAAGATAACGATGCGCTTTGTTATGCCCGGAGGCTTTTTTATTTTTACTGCTCTGGGATCAGCTTTCCAAAACAGACACTTGCCAATGCAGAAATGAAGATGGTAATGAGAAGGTGGCCTCCCATCCAGCACAATCCCCACCAGCTCCCACTTTGCTGGTTATTTTTTAAATACTCACAAGCCCTGTTGATTGAAATAACAGTAAGTTTTGTTTAATATGGTGTGGCCAGGAAGAGCAGGCTCAGGATGGAATGGGGACCCGGGGAGCTTCTCTTCTGGCCCTGCAGCTGATCTAACATAAAGTCGCATTCTTTATGCCTCAGTTTCCCACCTGCAAAATGGAGCTGGAGACCCTCATGTTATTTGTTGAGTATAATGGCTGTGAGACAGAATGCAATCTTGTTTAAAGACATATTAAGAAGACCAGTAATCCAAGCCTGCAGTTCCACCTCTAACTCAACAGAACCCCAAGGGAAATATGTCTGTGTGTCCACTGAAAACATGTACAAGAATGTTTGTAGCAGCTCTGCTCCTAACAGCCCTGACTGGAAACATGCTAAATATCTATGGACACCGGGATGGATAAATACATTGTGGTATATCAACACAGTGGAATGCTAGACAGCAAGGAGAATGAACTAAATGAACTAAAACTACAAGCACAGGTCGGATGAATCTCACAAATGTAATGCTGAGGGAAAGAAGCCCATCACACACTCTTTCACAGCGCTGTCTGTTAAGGGTGCACGGCACACACCCGCTCCAGAGCCTTCCACTGCCATGGTCTCCTCTCCCTTCATTCTCAGCCAGGTGTCTCCCTGTGTAGCCCAGCACCTCTGCCAGCAGGCAGCCTCAGCTGCTGAACGATTCACCTCCTCCCTCCCTCCCTCTTGGAATCACCCTGGCCCTGTGGCCATCCTCACTCTGGCCTCCATGATTTTTGTTGCTCTTCTGAGCATGATTTTGATGGTGAAGCTGCCAGTTGTTTTCTTGTTTCCTACAAGGAGAATTTCAAACTTATTTACGGGACATATCATCAGGAATTTGTTTATCTTGGTGCCCTCTCAGGTCGAATTCATGGCCCCCTTCTCTCCCTCCTCTTCCCTTCATCACAGTGGCTGCTTTGGGTCAGTTTCCAATAGGATTTTGGATGAGAGCTCAGGCAAAGACCGTAAAGTATGCCTTCTCTTTGGGATAGTGATGGTTTAGTACAGGATTTATGAGGTCCATTGCTCAAATCACAAGTCCTATCTGTTCTCTAAAGCTATAGACGGTAATTTGTTTTCCTCAGAGGGACTGAAAAAATTCCAGGTGAAAACTTGACAGACTCCAGAGTAAGGGCGCCCACAGCTGGTCTAACAGATGATTCATTTACAGTAAAGGCCCACAGGGACCAGTAGACCTGACACATGCCTGGAAAATACCATTGTATAGTGTTCTTACTGGTCCCTCCTAGTTTCATATTCCCTGAACCTCTGCCCAACCCCTGAGGTATTCCTTTACAAAACTGCATCATCGAAGAGAAAAGGTAGATGAAGGCCGCTTTGTGTTCATTTTGTTGGGGATTATTAAACATTTGCTATTTGTGTTATTTCTCTTGTCAAAAGGAAGATAAACAAGTGCTGGGTGTCTAGTTAGGACCGTGCCTCGTTTCTCGCTGTGAATTGTGCTCTTCTCAAGGTCAAAAGCTTAGCAAAACATTGTCACAAAAATGCTGTAATTAAGATTCATTTAGAGAAATTTGGATAAAAAAATGTGTTTAAGAAGATTATCAACTTATGACTCAGCCTAACCATGTAAATCTTTTTAAAAAGTAGCAGAAGTTTCTTAAGCTCCATTTAGAAATCTCTCTACTATCCTCCCCAGGAAACTTATATTATGAATAGAGAGATTAAGAAGAATAATCTGGCATTTTGGAGGCTCAGATGTTTAGAGATGGGATATTTATTCTACAAGATAGTTAAAAAATTTACAAGCCAATTTGGGGTTGTGGGATGGATATACTTTATATATCCAAAAATAGGGAGTTTTGTAATTAAATTATCTGCCCTTCTTATTCTTCTCTCTAGATCAGTGGCTCTCAAATTTGAGCATGCATCAGAATTACCTGGGGGGCTTGTTAAAATCTAAATTGCCCTCAGAGATTCTGATTCTGTCTGTAGGTCTGGGATGGGCTCTGAAATTGCATTTCTAACTAGTTTCCACATAATATTGATGCTGCTGGTCTGGGACCACACTTTGAGAACCACTGTTCTAGATCATTGTAAACCTGGCTGCACATTAAAATTACCTAAGAGAGCTTTAAAAATACCCAATATTTGGCCATACCAGACCAATTGAATCAGAACATCTCTGTGAGGGGATCCTGGTCATAGAATGTTTCAGAAGCAACTCTCACGATTCTGTTGTGTAGTCAAGGTTGAGAATCTTTGTTCTAGGTGAAACTTACTTATATTCCAGCCTTCAAAGATCATGATATCAAAGCAGTTAATAGCTAGCAGTTGGGTGCTTCTTAAACTGCAGGCTTCATTGCCCTCTGTCTGGCCAGCCCAAGCTGCAGGGTGGCATCCTCACATGCCAAGGAGTATCAGTTTCTGGAGCTAGTTTGAAGTTTGTGCTATCAGCAAGATTACAAAAGATTCTCTGGGAGTTTTCTTCTGCCTCATAACTGGGAAGGCAGCCTGAGTCAGAACAGGTTCATGTTGTACTTTGGCATGTGATAGCTAGTCTGGGAGACAATGAATCATTCTAGCTTTTTAAAAGAAAGGCAGCAAAATAATATTTCTTACTGCTTTCTCTGATATTTTATTATTTAAGCCCCAAACAGCAACTAGGTCAAGGCTAAAAGAATTATCTGCATTTTTACAGATGAGAAAACTGAGGCCCAAAGGAGTTAAGTGAACTTCCCAAGGTCACAAGGAAGTGGTAGAGCTGTGATTGAACTTGGGGCTGTCTGACTCCAAAGGCAATATATGCAAATCAATCAATGTGATACACCATATTAACAAATTGAAGAATAAAAACCATAAGATCATCTCAATAGATGCAGAACAAGCTTTCGACAAAATTCAACACCCATTTACGATAAAAACTCTCCAGAAAGTGGGCATAGAGGGAACCTACCTCAACATAATATAGGCCACGTATGACGAACCCACAGCAAACATTATTCTCAATGGTGAAAAACTGAAAGCATTTCCTCTAAAATCAGGAACAAGACTAGGCTATCCACTCTCGCCACTATTATTCAACATAGTTTTGGAAGTCCTAGCCACGGCAATCACAGAAGAAAAAGAAATAAAAGGAATCCAAACTGGCGAAGAAGAAGTAAAACTGTCACTGTTTGTAGATGACATTATACTATATATAGAAAATCCTAAAGATGTCACCAGAAAACCACTAGAGCTAATCAATGAACTTAATAAACTCACAGGACACAAAATTAATACACAGAAATCTCTTGCACTCCTATACATTGAAAATGAAAATTCAGAAAGAGAAATTAAGGAAACAATCCCATTTACCACTGCAACAAAAGAATAAAATACCTAGGAGTAAACCTACCTAAGGAGGCAAAAGACCTGTATGCAAAAAACTATGATACTGATGAAAGAAATCAAAGATGACACAAACAGATGGAAAGATATACCATGTTCTTGGATTGGAAGAATCAACATTGTGAAAATGACTATACTACCCAAAGCAATCTACAGATTCAATGCAATTGCTATCAAATTACCAACGGCATTTTTCACAGAACTAGAACAAAAAATTTTACAATTTGTATGGAAACACAAAAGACCTCGAATAGCAAAAGCAATCTTCAGAAAAAAAAAAGAAAAAAAACAGAGCTGGAGGAATCAGGCTCCCTGATTTCAGGCTCTACTACAGGGCTACAGTAATCAAGACAGTATGGTACTGGCACAAAACAGAAATATAGATCAGTGGAACAAGCTAGAAAGCCCAGAGATAAACCCACACACATATGGTTACCTTATCTTTGACAAAGGAGGCAAGAATATACAATGGAGCAAAGACAGCCTCTTCAATAAGTGGAGCTGGGAAAACTGGACAGCTACATGTAAAAGAATGAAATTGAACACTTCCTAACACCATACACAAAAATAAACTCAAAATGGATTAAAGACCTAAATGTAAGGCCAGACACTATAAAACTCTTAGAGGAAAACATAGGCAGAACACTCTTTGACATAAATCGCAGCAAGATCTTTTTTGACCCACCTCCTAGAGTAGTGGGAATAAAATCAAAAATAAACAAATGGGACCTAATGAAATTTAAAAGCTTTTGCACAGCAATGGAAACCATAAACGAGACGAAAAGACAACCCTCAGAATGGGAAAAAATATTTGCAAATGAAGCAATGGACAAAGGATTAATCTCCAAAATATACAAGCAGCTCATGAAGCTCAATATCAAAAAAATAACCCAATCCAAAAATGGGCAGAAGACCTAATAGACACTTCTCCAAAGAAGACATATAGATTGCCAACAAACACATGAAAAGATGTTCAACATCACTAATTAATAGAGAAATGCAAATCAAAACTACAATGAGATATCACCTCACACCAGTCAGAAAGGCCATCATCACACAATCTACAAACAACAAATGCTGGAGAGGGTGTGGAGAAAAGGGAACCCTCTTGCACCGCTGGTGGGAATGTAAATTGATACAGCCACTATGGAAAACAGTATGGAGGTTCCTTAAAAAACTAAAAATAGAACTACCATATGATCCAGCAATCCCACTACTGGGCATATACCCTGAGAAAACCATAATTCAAAAAGATACATGTACCACAATGTTCACTGCAGCACTATTTACAATTTCCAGGACATGGAGGCAACCTAAATGTCCATCGACAGATGAATGGATAAAGAAGATGTGGCACATATATACAATGGAATATTACTCAGCCATAAAAAGAAACGAAATGGAGGTATTTGTAGTGAGGTGGATGGAGTTAGAGTCTGTCATACAGAGTGAAGTAAGTCAGAAAGAGAAAAACAAATACAGTATGCTAACACATATATACGGAATCTAAGGAAAAAAAAAAAGGTCATGAAGAACCTAGTGCAAGACGGGAATAAAGACACAGACCTACTAGAGAATGGACTTGAGGATATGGGGAGGGGGAGGTGTAAGATGTGACAGGGTGAGAGAGTGTCATGGACATATATACACTACCACATGTAAAATAGATAGCTAGTGGGAAGCAGCCGCATAGCACAGGGAGATCAGCTCGGTGCTTTGTGACCACCTAGAGGGGTGGGATAGGGAGGGTGGGAGGGAGGGAGATGCAAGAGGGAAGAGATATGGGAACATATGTATATGTATAACTGATTCACTTTGTTATAAAGCAGAAACTAACACACCATTGTAAAGCAATTATACTCCAATAAAGATGTTAAAAAAAAAAGAGGTTGTGGCACATATATACAATGGAATATTACTCATCCATAAAAAGGAACGAAATTGGGTCATTTATAGAGATGTGGGTGGACCTAGAGACTGTCACACAGAGTGAAGTAAGAAGGAAAAACAAGTATGGTATATTAATGCATATATGTGGAATCTGAAAAAATTGGTATAGACGATCTTATTTACAAAGCAGAAATAGAGACACAGATGTAGAGAGCAAACATGGATACCAAGGGGGAAAGGGGGAGGTGGGATGAATTGGAAAATTGGTGTTGACATATATACACTATTGATACTATGTATAAAATAGATAACTAATGAACCTACTGTATAGCACAGGGAACTCTACTCAATGCTCTGTGGTGACCTAAATGGGAAGGAAATCCAAAAAAGAGGGGATATATGTATACGTATAGCTGATTCACTTTGCTGTACAGTAGAAACTAATACAACATTGTAAAGCAACTATGCTCTAATAAAAATTAAAACAACAAAAACTGTAAACCAATTACATATATGAATTTAGATATGCTAACATTAAAAAAAAATTCAAATAAAATCTAGGTTTGTATCAAAAAAACAAAAAAACAAAACCATAGGCAGTGGGTTCCTGCCACCTCATCACTTTTGCAAAATTCCTCTGGTTCTCCAGAAACATAGATATTATGCACTGACTACATAATTTGTAGGTCCCAGTGCAAAACGAAACCATGGAGCCTCTTGTTAAAAAATTGTTAAGAATTCAAGAAGACAGCAGCAGAGCGTTAAGCCAAGTGCAGAGCCCTGTGTGACTGCACAGATCATCCACCCATGGGGCCAGCCCTGATGTTATGTGTTAATCTGCACAGACTACATATCAAACATTCTGAGCAAATAAGAAGGTCTGTTCAGAGGCACCCTGGTGGGGAGGTAGGAGCCCCAGATCTGAGCATGGAGATTCTGGATTCCAGTAATAGCTCTATGAATAACCTCCTGTTATTCCTGTTGACCTTGAGCATGTTATTTAACCTCTTGGAGGTTCAGTTTACTTATCTGTAAGGTTGAGAGAGGGCGAAGTGGGGAAGTGGTGGGCCAGGTCAGTGTTTCTCAAACTTTATTTATATGTTATTTATATTCATATACTACATTTTTAGTATAGTGGTTATGATCATGGACTCTGGACCCACACACCTGAGTTCTAATTTGGCTTTGCTGTATTCTAACTGTGTGACCTCAGTCAAGTGCCCCAGTTTCCTCATCTGTGAAATGCAGGTGGTTGTGCAGATTAAATAAGTTAACATAAGTAAAGTCCTTGGAATGATGGCTAATATGCGGCAAGAGCTATATAAGTGTTAATTATTACT
Source organism: Balaenoptera musculus (assembly GCF_009873245.2). Taxonomy (NCBI): domain Eukaryota; kingdom Metazoa; phylum Chordata; class Mammalia; order Artiodactyla; family Balaenopteridae; genus Balaenoptera; species Balaenoptera musculus. Next base: position 48,557,291 of record NC_045788.1, read on the forward strand.
TTGAATCATATGGCACATGTACTAGTACTAGTTTTTTCTTCAATTTGACTCTTTAAAAAACTTTTATTGCAGTATAATTGCTTTACAAGGTTGTGTTAGTTTCTGTTGTACAACAAATGAATCAGCTATAAGTATACATACATCCCCATATCCCCTCCTTCATGAGCCCCCCTAACATCCTCCCTATCCCACCCCTCTAGATCGTCACAAAGCATCGAGTTGATCTCCCTGTGCTATGCAGCAGCTTCCTACTAGCCATCCATTTTACATTTGGTAGTGTATATATGTCACTGCTACTCTCTCACTTCGTCCCAGCTTCCCCTTCCCCGCCTGTGTCCTCAAGTCTGTTCTCTATGCCTGCGTCTTTATTCCTGCCCTGCCACTAGGTTCATCAGTACCGTTTTTTTTTTAGATTACATATATGTGCGTTAGCACACGGTACTTGTTTTTCTCTTTCTGACTTACTTCACTCTGTATGATAGACTCTAGGTCCATCCACCTCATTACAAATAACTCAATTTTGTTCTTTTTTATGGCTGAGTAATATTCCATTGTATATATGTGCCACATCTTCTTTACCATTCATCTGTCGATGGACATTTAGGTTGCTTCCATGTCCTGGAAATTGTAAATAGTGCTGCAGTGAACATTGTGGTACATGTATCTTTTTGAATTATAGTTGTCTCAGGGTATATGCCCAGTAGTGGGATTGCTGGATCATATGGTAGTTCTATTTTTAGTTTTTTAAGGAACCTCCATACTGTTTTCCATAGTGGCTGTATCAATTTACATTCCCACCAACAGTGCAAGAGGGTTCCCTTTTCTCCACACCCTCTCCAGCATTTGTTGTTTGTAGATTTTGTGATGATGGCCATTCTGACCAGTGTGAGGTGATACCTCACTGTGGTTTTGATTTGCATTTCTCTAACGATTAGTGATGTTGAGCATCCTTTCATGTGTTTGTTGGCAATCTGTGTGTCTTCCTTGGAGAAATGTCTATTTAGGTCTTCCGCCCATTTTGGGATTGGGTTGTTTGTTTTTTTGATATTGAGCTGCATGAGCTGCTTGTATATTTTGGAGATTAATCCTTTGTCCGTTGCTTCATTTGCAAATATTTTGTCCCATTCTGAGGGCTGTCTTTTCGTCTCATTTATGGTTTCCTTTGCTGTGCAAAAGCTTTTAAATTTCATTAGGTCCCATTTGTTTATTTTTGATTTTATTCCCATTACTCTAGGAGGTGGGTCAAAAAAATCTTGCTGCGATTTATGTCAAAGAGTGTTCTGCCTATGTTTTCCTCTAAGAGTTTTATAGTGTCTGGCCTTACATTTAGGTCTTTAATCCATTTTGAGTTTATTTTTGTGTATGGTGTTAGGAAGTGTTCAATTTCATTCTTTTACATGTAGCTGTCCAGTTTCCCCAGCTCCACTTATTGAAGAGGCTCTCTTTGCTCCGTTGTATATTCTTGCCTCCTTTGTCAAAGATAAGGTAACCATATGTGTGTGGGTTTATCTCTGGGCTTTCTAGCTTGTTCCACTGATCTATATTTCTGTTTTGTGCCAGTACCATACTGTCTTGATTACTGTAGCCTTGTAGTAGAGTCTGAAGTCGGAGAGCCTGCTTCCTCCAGCTCCATTTTTTCCCCCTCAAGATTGCTTTTGCTATTCGAAGTCTTTTGTGTTTCCATACAAATTGTAAAATTTTTTGTTCTAGTTCTGTGAAAAATGCCGTTGGTAATTTGATAGCAATTGCATTGAATCTGTAGATTGCTTTGGGTAGTATAGTCATTTTCACAATGTTGATTCTTCCAATCCAAGAACATGGTATATCTTTCCATCTGTTTGTATCATCTTTGATTTCTTTCGTAAGTGTCTTATAGTTTTCTGCATACAGGTCTTTTGCCTCGTTAGGTTGGTTTATTCCTAGATATTTTATGCTTTTTGTTGCAGTGGTAAATGGGAGTGTTTCCTTGATTTCTCTTTCTGAGTTTTCATTGTTAGTGTATAGGAATGCAAGAGATTTCTGTGCATTAATTTTGTATCCTGCTACTTTACCAAATTCACTGAGTAGCTCTAGTAGTTTTCTGGTGGCATCTTTAGGATTATATATATAGAGTATCATGTCATCTCCAAACAGTGACAGTTTTACTTCTTCTTTTCCAATTTGGATTCGTTTTATTTCTTTTTCTTCTCTGATTGCCATGGCTAAAACTTCCAAACTATGTTGAATAATAGTGGTGAGAGTGGGCACCTTTGTCTTGTTCCTGATCTTAGAGGAAATACTTTCAGTTTTTTACCATTGAGAATGATGTTGGCTGTGGGTTTGTCATATATGGAGTTTATTATGTTGAGGTAGGTTTCCTCTATACCCTCTTTCTGCAGAGTTTTTTTCATAAATGTGTGTTGAATTTTGTCAAAAGCTTGTTCTGCATCTATTGAGACTATCATATCGTTTTTATTCTTCAGTTTGTTAATGTGGTGTGTCACATTGATTGATTTGCATATATTGAAGAATCCTTGCATTCCTGGGATAAACCCCACTTGATCATGGTGTATGATCCTTTTAATGTGCTGTTGGATTCTGTTTGCTAGTATTTGTTGAGGATTTTTTCATCTATGTTCATCAGTGATATTGGCCTGTAATTTTCTTTTTTTTGTGACATCCTCGTCTGGTTTTGGTATCAAGGTGATGGTGGCTTCGTAGGATGAGTTTGGGAGTGTTCTTCCCTCTGCTATATTTTGCAAGAGTTTGAGAAGGATAGGTGTTAGCTCTTTTCTAAAAGTTTGATAGAAATCACCTGTGAAGACATCTGGCCCTGGACTTTTGTTTGTTGGAAGATTTTTAATCACAGTTTCAGTTTCAGTGCTTGTGATTGGTCTGTTCATGTTTTCTATTTCCTCCTGGTTCAGTCTTGGAAGGTTGTAGTTTTCTAAGAATTTGTCCATTTCTTCCAGGTTGTCCATTTTATTGGCATATAGTTGCTTGTAGTAGTCTCTCATGACCCTTTGTATTTCTATGGTGTCAGTTGTTACTTTTCCTTTTTCATTTCTATTTCTGTTGCTTTGAGTCTTCTCCCTTTTTTTCCTGATGAGTCTGGAAAAATGTTTTATCAATTTTGTTTATCTTCTCAAAGAATCAGCTTTTAGTTTTATTGATGTTTGCTATTGTTTCCTTCATTTCTTTTTCATTTATTTCTGATCTGATCTTTATGATTTCTTTCCTTCTGCTGACTTTGGGGTTTTTTGTTCTTTCTCTAATTGCTTTAGGTGTCAGGTTAGGTTGTTTATTTGAGATTTTTCTTATTTGTTGAGGTAGGGTTGTATTGCTATAAACTTCCCTCTTAGAACTGCTTTTGCTGCATCCCATAGGTTTTGGGTCGTCGTGTTTTCATTGTCATTTGTTTCTCGGTATTTTTTGATTTCCTCTGTGATCCCTTGGTTGTTTAGCAGCGTATTGTGTAGCCTCCATGTGTTTGTAGTTTTTACAGTTTTTTTTCCTGTAATTGATATGTAGTCTCATAGTGTTGTGGTTGGAAAAGATGCTTGATACAATTTCAATTTTCTTAAATTTACTGAGGCTTGATTTGTGACCCAAGGTGTGATCTATCCTGGAGAATGTTCCGTGTGCACTTGAGAAGAAAGTGTATTCTGTTGTTTTTGGATGGAATGTCCTATAAATATCAATTAAGTCCATCTGATCTAATGTGTCATTTAAAGCTTGTGTTTTCCTATTTATTTTCTGTTTGGATGATCTGTCCATTGGTGTAAGTGGAGTGTTAAAGGCACCCACTATTATTGTGTTACTGTTGATTTCCCTGTTTATGGCTGTTAGTATTTGCCTTATGTATTGAGGTGCTCCTATGTTGGGTGAATAGATATTTACAATTGTTATATCCTCTTGGATTGATCCCTTGATCATTATATAGTGTCCTTCCTTGTCTCTTGTAATAGTCTTTATTTTAAAGTGTATTTTATCTGATGAGTATTGCTACTCCATCTTTCTTTTGATTTCCATTTGCATGGAATATCTTTCTCCATCCCCTCACTTTCAGTCTGTATGTGTCCCTAGGTCTGAAGTGGGTCTCTTGTAGACAACATATATATGGGTCTTGTTTTTGTATCCATTCAGCCAGTCTGTGTCTTTTGGTTGGGGCATTTAATCCATTTACATTTGAGGAAATTATTGATATGTATGTTCCTATTACCGTTTTCTTAACTGTTTTGGATTTGTTTTTGTAAGTCTTTCCCTCCTCTTGCGTTTCCTGCCTAGAGAAGTTCCTTTAGCATTTTTTGTAAAGCTGGTTTGGTGGTGCTGAATTCTCTTAACTTTTGCTTGTCTGTAAAACTTTTGATTTCTCCATCAAATCTGAATGAGATCCTTGCTGGGTAGACTAATCTTGGTTGTAGGTTTTTCCCTTTCATCAGTTTAAATATATCTTGCCACTCCCTTCTGGCCTGTAGAGTTTCTGCTGAAAGATCAGCTGTTAACCTTATGGGGATTTCCTTGTATGTTACTTGTTGCTTTTCCCTTGCTGCTTTTAATATTTTTTCATTGTGTTTAATTTCTATTAGTTTGATTAATATGTGTCTCGGCATGTTTCTCCTTGGGTTTATCCTGTATGGGACTCTCTGCACGTCTAGGACTTGATTGACTGTTTCCTTTCCCATGTTGGGGAAGTTTTCAACTATAATCTCTTCAAATATTTTCTCAGACCCTTTCTTTTTTCTTCTTCTTCTGGTATGCCTATAATTCGTTGTTGGTATGCTTAATATTGTCCCAGAGGTCTCTGAGACTGTCCTCAATTCTTTTCATTCTTTTTTCTTTATTCTGCTCCCTGGCAGTTATTTCCACCTTTCTATCTTCCAGCTCACTTATCCACTCTTCTGCCTCAGTTATTCCGGTATTTTTTATTTAATTAAAAAAATTAAATAAAGTATTTTTAATTTCAGTTATTGTGTTGTTCATTACTGTTTGTTGGCTCTTTAGTCTTTCTAGGTCCTTGTTAAATGTTTCTTGTATTTTCTGTATTCTATTTCCAAGATTTTTGATCATCTTTACTATCATTATCTGAATTCTTTTTAGGGTAGTTTGCCTATTTCCTCTTCATTTATTTGGTCTTGTGGGTTTTTATCTTGCTCCTTGCCTATAAGATATTTCTCTGTCTTCTCACTTTGTCTAATTTACAGTATTTGAGGTCTCCTTTCCCTCGGCTGCAGGGTCGTGTTCCTCTTGCTTCTGTTCTCTGCCCCCGGTGGTGGGGTTGGTCCAGTGCCTTGTGTAGGCTTCCTGATGGGAGGGACTGGTGCCTGCTTTCTGGTGGGTGAAGCTGAGTATTTTCCCTCTGATGAGAAGGGCCATGTCATGTGGTATGTTTTGGGGTGTCTGTGAGCTTAGTATCACTTTAGGTAGTCTGTGTGCTGATGGGTGGGTTTTTGTTCTTGTCTTGTTTGTTGTTTAGTGTGAGGTGTCCAGCGTTGGGAGCTGCTGGCAGTTGGGTGGAGCTGGGTCTTGGATTCAGAAAGAGGCCTCCAAGAGAGCTCTTGGTGATTAATCTTCCCTGGGGCCAGGAATTCTCTAGTGGTCCAGCATCCCGGGCTCAGTGCTCCCACTCCAGAGCCTCAGGCTCGACTTCTGGTTGAGGGACCATGACCCCACAAGTCGCTTGTCCCGGCAATAAGGGAGATTAAGGAAAAAAAAAAAAAAACTAACAAAACCCCAGACAAATGGTAAAAAGTAAAATCATACAAACAGAAACAGAAACAAGGAAACATGCACACACAGAAAAGAAACAAAAGCAGAACAAAATAAATCAAATAGCAAGAGAACAACCAGACAAACAAAAGAACCCAAGAAGAAAATCAAACAATTAAGAAGAAAGCTGACAAAAACCCAAAACCAAAAAACAAAACCAAAGCAGAGTGCCAACTGAAGAATGAAGCAAAGAAACAAAGCAAACCAACAAAAATGATATTAAAAAAAAAAGAAAAACAGAAAGGGGAAAGAAGACAGAAGAGCAAAAAGGCAACATAGAAACAAATATTTAAAAAAATAGAAAATATATTAAAGAAAAAAAGACAAACAAAACCCCAGAGAAATGGTAAAAACAAAATCAAACATAAACAGAAACAAGGAACACCACATATAAAAGAACAAAAACAAGAGCCAAATACAACAAAAAAGCCAGAGAACAACCAGACAATAGAAGAATTCAAAAATGAAATCAAACAATTAGGATTAAAAGTAACAAAAACACTATAACCTAAAAACAAAACCAAAGCAGTGTGCCAACTGAAGAATAAAGCAAGGAAACACAACAAACCAATAAAAATGATTAAAAAGATATAATAATAAAATAAAATAAAAAGGGAAAAAACACAGGAAAACAGAAAAGCAAAGTAGAGATAGAAATATATATATAAAAGAAAAATATATTAAGAAAAAGAGGAAGAAAAAAATAGGGAAAAGAAACACAGAACAACAGAAAAGCAAGTATAAATAGAAATGTATAAAAAAAATAAAAAAAGTTATAAAACAGAGATCCCAAAAGACTAAATAAACAAAACAAAAAAACCCCCTAAAACAACAAGAAACAAACAAAAAAAGAAAGAAAAAGAAACCAAAAAAAAAAAAAAAGCTAGAACCAACAACAGAATGAATCAAAACATAATAAAGTCAATAGTAATAATTATGTTTCCGTGGGATGTCTGCTGTAAGTGTCCTTGCACACGCCGTGAGCCACAGCCCCCGCTCTGGCCTCCCGGCTGGTCTCTGGACCTGCTGTGGGGCACTGTGGGGACCACTCAGGCTTTGATCTGGCCTAGTTCCTGTGTGTGCTGCCCACAACGTCCACAGCTGCCAGAGCTAGACCGTTTTCATTTGTGGGAACACTCAGTGTCTACTCAGATATTCCATAGACGCAGGGTCTACCTAACTGATTGTGGGGATTTAATCTGCAGCTTGTACAGCTGGTGGAAAGATTTCCATCTTCTTCTTAGTCACCCCATCCCTGGGGTTCAGCTTTGGTTTTATCCCCAGCTCTGTACGTGGTCCACCTACAGGAGTCTTGTCCTGAGTCTGCCTTGGAGCTCTTGGGTCTGCCCCCGTGAGGACCGCGGCGCAGAGGTGGTATGACTGCTTGGATCATGGGAGCCCCAGGTGCACCAGATGCGCAGGGAAGGCTGGCAGCCACGGGTGCAAGAGCCCTAATGAGGGCCTTTTCTGCTGCCTGGCATAAGGCACATGAGGGCCAGCCTTGAGGGGGCTTTTTTTATTGCCCAGCAGCCAGCGCACAAGAGCCAGCCCTGAGTGGGCTTCTTTTTTTTTTTTTTAAATAAATTTCTTTATTTATTTGTTTATTTTTTGGCTGTGTTGGGTCTTCGTGCTGTGCTCAGGCTTTCTCTAGTTGTGGCGAGCAGGGGCCACTCTTCGTTGTGATGCACAGGCTTCTCATTGTGGCGGCTTCTCTTGTTGCGGAGCGTGGGCTCCAGGTGCGTGCTCTTCAGTAGTTGTGGCTGGCGGACTCTAGAGCGCAGGCTCAGTAGCTGTGGTGCACAGGTCCAGCTGGTACGTGGCACATGGGATTTTCCAGGACCAGGGCTCGAACCCGTGTCCCCCGCACCGTCAGACGGACTCCCAACACTGCGCCACCAGGGAAGCCCCCTGGGCTTCTTTTATTGTCACTGGCAGGTGCCGGTGTGTAGGTAGAGAGAGGCTACAGTAGTGGTTTCTCCCCCTGCGTGTGACTGAGCAATAGCACCCTGCTTCCATGGCAGTCTGGTCTTCCTCCCTAGGCATTCCCTGCTGCAGATTTCCTCCCTCCCGTCCCCTCAGTCCGTCTCCCCACAGCCAACAGCAGTTCTCGCTCTGAGCCTGTTCTCCAGTCCCCACGCACCAGCTCCCAGCCCCTTTGCACACCTGTGAAAACATGTCCCAGTCCCAGGCACGTATGGCCACAGTATGGACCGTCTGTGTATTTCTCACTCTGTCCTGTCTGCCACAGACTGGCCGCTTCACCCTCTTCTGACAGCCTCTAATGCTTCCCTTCTGTCCCAGTCTATTTCCCTGTCAGAGAGGGGGTTTCCCCGAATTCGGGGCTCTCTCCTCTGCTTCAGCTTCCCCTCCCTGGGGTGCAGGTCCTGTCCCGCTTCCTCTCCTCCTCTTTCTCCCTTCTTTTTTTCCATCCTACCCAGTTATGCAGGGATCTTTATAGTCCTTTCCAGTGTCCAAGGTCTTCTGCTAGTTTTCAGCTGGTGTTCTGTGAGAATTGTTGCATCTACAGATGTATTCCTGATGCATCCGTGGAGAGAGATGAACTCCACGTCCACCTACTCTCTGCCATCTTGAATCTCCTTGACTCACTTTTAAAATTTAAAAATAATCACCAGATTCATGTGAATGTATATATTTTTCTAGTATTTGTGAAAGTGAATAATAATCATATAATATTTTAAAAAGTTCATTCATATACTCTCTAAAATCAGTCCAAATATTAACAATGGAATGGTCACCACACTGTGGGTAACACTGTACTAGATGTTGGAGGCTTCTTCTAGCTTAAATAGTCCAGGAAAAGATGAATAAATTCATGTGTATTTGTGTCTGTGCCTTCATTCATTTGACAAATACACGACTGTAATATTTCTACCCACTTCATTCATTTCTGCCCATAATAACATCTTTCCATTGGTTAGCTTCTTGTTCCAGTGGAAAAATGTTTAAACAGAAAAGAGAGATTGTGAATAAATCATATAAATGCTTAGAACTTTGATGAGTCGGTGGGGTCCTCTCAAGAGATCCCTTAAAGTCTAACAAGGGATGAGGCTTAGGGTAGTGAAAAATTGGTACAAAATGCTTACAGGAAGGCATAGGATGGCCTTCAGATGTGAGGAGTCTTCTGGGGGACATATGTTCTTTCCTTTGAATACTGTGTTTTCCCCCCACTTCCCTCTGCCTAAATCCTATCTTATAGGCCCAGTTCAAATTCTACCTCCTTAAAGTCCTTTCCAGCTATTCTGACTGGAAGTTTCCTTTTTTTCATCTGAAGAGTGCTTTACAATCATAGAGAAGTATTTATTAAGCACGAACTATGTTCCGGCACAGAGGTCACCGGGTTGAACACCCATATCCCTGACCTCAAGGAGTGGATGGGCTACAACTCAATGACTCTCTATGCTGCCTTGCCCAGGCTGGTTGATTCACACATATTTGTCTTGCCTCCCTTAAGGCTGAGTTACTTATTCTCTACTTTCCTATTCCTCAAAGCACCTAAGGACTCTCCTTAGCTAAGTATTTGTTGCCAGAGATCCCAGGGTTACCAAGTTGTATAGGAAATATAAAAATAATAACTAAGGAACTTTAAAATTAGTCTTCACTTAGACATCCCTCTCAAGTTATCACAAGCACCAGTCCCCAGCAATTTCATAAACATCAGTGATGGTCATATAGGATAAACATGTAATGTGAATATAATATAAATTGATCCCAAAGGAAACCTAGAAATCTTGGGAATGATACAGGACTTCCTGAAGGCAGTGAAAGTGAGTTTAGAGAGAGCAATAGTAATTCACTCGCAGCTGTGGACGTTGATGACCCAACAGAGTCCTATCAGTTATCAATAGAAGAAGAGAAAAGCAACAAGGATGATGGTATGATGGGTACTTCCCAAGAGAATGATTGGAATATCAAAGGATGAAGAAAGATCTTGGGAAAAAATGAAAAACTTGAATATTTTGCAAAGTCAACAAAAAGTGAGGGCTGTTAAATGGTGCCGTGATACAATTTTGTCAAAAAACTGTGCCTAAAACCCCATACTTAATTCATAGTTGCTCATTTAAAAAAATATGGCATGACTGCTATTTTAATTTTGTTGAACGTAAGACAAAATTTTTCATAGTTTTTAGTTTTTAAGAATTCCAGCCAGCCTTTCCCACCCTCATTTTTATATGTTATTTTTGTCCTTTTTTAAAAAGTGGATTCATTTTAAGTGGACTTTCTATGATACTAATTATCCACAAGAAGAACATCCAGTAATAGTATTCAATGAAGTGATGGATTGATCAGTATCATTCTTCAAGACTAACAACCAAGATCATAACAGGCAGAAAGGGCACAACTGGCTGTTTTGACTCGAAAGCAGGAAGTAGGGATCCACAGAACCAGCCAGATTTCTCTCGGAATAGTGATGCCCAGTCCAGCTAGTAGGTAATTTTGAGATAAGCCTGATCAAGGCCTTAGAAGGGAACTCTCAAGGCTTCAAAGGAAGTTGCTTACCCACAAAGCACCAGACCGCAAACCGGATCCATGTGATGGTGGAGAGCTTCAACATGAGATAGATGTTCACCAGCATGGCAAAGGCAGGCACAAAGGGGAGACAGGGAGCCATATAGGGCAGCTTCTTGGGGTTCTCTGGCTGCTGCAGGATCACAAACACCAGGATGCTGATCAGGAGCACCATGAGAATGACCAGAAGGATGGCCCACCAGCTCTGCTCTGAGATGTAGTCGGAACCGAAGATGATGAAGGAGCAGAAGATGAACATGAGGACGAAGAGCAGGAGCACGCAGATGGTCGCCGTGTGCCCTGTCGCTGCTGTGGGCCGGTCCATCTTGCCTGGAAGGCCCAGCCGGATCCTCATGGTGTAGTAACGGGGCCCAATCAGCTTCTTTAACTTGATGAGATAAATGTTTTCAGTTTCATCGGCTTCTATGCCTGTGGTCACGTCCACGGTGCCGTAGTTTGGGTGGTTGACGTTGTAGGTTGACTTGTCTGATTTTCCTATGAGCATCTCATTGTCTCCCAAGGATGGTAAGTTCTTAGCCCCACATGTGTTGGTGGCTGGGCCGGAAAACTCTTCCCCTTCACTCACGGGAGAGCAAACTTCCTTCTCACACTCAGCCAGAATGCCCTCCTTCTTCTTTGTGTGCTCCTGAGACAAAAACTTGACAAACCCGTCAATGTCACTTTCTGGTTGGTATCGAAGGAGCAAGACGCAGACAGAGACCAAGGTGTAGGCGAGGAGGGTGCCGATGGACATCATCTCAATCAGATCTCTCAGGCTGACTAATAGGGAGAGGAGAGCCGCCAGGAACCCCGACACGATGCAGGCCACCACTGGGGTCTCCGTGTAGGAGCTCACGTGAGCCAGGAACCTGAAGGGAGGGGCAAGCAGAGGGTTCACGGTGAGCTACACGTGGGGATTGATTCAACATGGTTTAACACCTCCTGGTCCTGCTTCTCCAGCTTACTTCTGGATTCACTGCTTTAAATACAGCTGCTATTCCTACCCCAGGGTTTGGTTCCCGGAATATAATTTAAACAGAATTTACTTTAATTCCTTGAGTTTGAGCCAAACTTCTTTATTAAAATTCCTACTTCATTATGTGATGTGATGGGTTGATTGAATCTTGGGGGTTCTCAGAAATCTAAATTGAGCATAGGTTTTGCTATGAAGAAGGGATACTTGGCGAAGTCATACATCCGCTTGGGGGTCCTCTACACCTGTCTGACCCAACGTGTGGTCCATGGATCAACAGCATCAGCATCACCTTGGAACTTGTTAGAAATATGTATTCTCAGGCTTTACCTGAGACCTACCATGTCAGGCTCTCTGGGAGCGGGGCCCAACAAACTCTACGCTTTAGAAAACCTCCAGAGGATTCTGATTTATGCCAAAGCTTGAGAAGCGCTTGCTCTACAACAGAAGTACAGGGATTTGGTTGGCAAAATAGTACAGTCATTGAGAACATGTGCTCCTGGATGAAGGCTAAATCCGGCCACTTACTAACTGGAGAAGATAGAGAAGACCAACACGGGTGACTGAATGGCACCCTTCTTTAGCAGTTCCTGGAGGCTTAGGTAGGTTCCCGCCCTCCTCCTCTTCCATTCCTCCCTTATTTCCATGATTCAAACAAGACTATAAACTGTGCTCAGAGCCCCAGCATCTTTCCTCTTGGTTTTCTTTGATAGCTGAAAAACCTTTTGGATGTGTGAAGTTGTCACACCTCCACTATGGTCAGCCCTTTCTTTTCTTTTCTTTTCTTTTTTTAACATCTTTATTGAAGTATAATTGCTTTACAATGATGTGTTAGTTTCTGCTTTATAACAAAGTGAATCAGCTATACATATACATATATCCGCATATCCCCTCCCTCTTGCATCTCCCTCCCACCCTCCCTATCCCACCGCTCTAGGTGGTCACAAAGCACGAGCTGATCTCCCTGTGCTATGCGGCTGCGGGGAGGGGGAAGGGTAAGCTGGGACGAAGTGAGAGAGTGGCATGGACATGTATACACTACCAAATATAAAATAGATAGCTAGTCAGCCTTTTCTTGATCTTTCCAGCTCCCCCAAGGTCACAGCGCAGTGGTGGCCTCAGGGGGTATGCGGAGGAAACGGTGCAGAATGTGACAGCCTATGGCAGAGATAAAGTCCCTGAGCTGGATCCCTCTGCACTCCTGAGAGCTCCTTGGAGGTTTACTCCTTGTTTTGTGCGCTTGAAGAATGCCTTCCCTGCAAGCTCTTCACACAGTAGACACTAGGAACCAAGAGATGGGGCCACATCCCCTTGTACCATGGGCAGATAGGCTACTTCATGGCCAGCTTAGGGGGCTGGAAGTGTCAGTATATTGGTGTGGTTAAAAGTCTGGTTGTTGGGGTCAGACAGTCCTGGGTTCAAATCCTGACCCCGCCACCCAGCACCTGGGGGATTTGGGGCAAGTTTTTTTTTTTAACCTCTCTGAGTATATTCATCTAGTATACTCCTCTGTAAAATAGAGTTATTGTGCTGACTAAATGGGATACCATATACCTGGGATACACAAATGTTCAATAAATGGTAGCAATTGTTGCTACTCTTATTAGTCTCTGTTCAGATGGTCTTATCCTCTCTTTGATTGTAACTGTGAACTTTTTCAGCTTCAGAGGGGTAGTCGTCAGGCCTCAATGTGAGGGCAAGCCTCAGATGCCCCTGGGATGGCTTCTTCCTTCTGGAGGCCACCCAATGTAGCATTTTGGCACTCATCATCTTTATACAATGTCAAATAAGAGGGGAGGGGGTCATTGGGGGGACATATTAGTTTGTTGCTAGATTGAGGGACCCAGAGTCAAATGGAGGGGCTGTTTTAGGACCTAAACTAATTTCACTCAAACCCTTTGCCAAGATATATGACGAGTTCCATTGTCTATGTGACAGGTACTCACATCAAAATTACAGTCAGGCTGACAGTGGGTGGCAGTCTCCCTGGGCAGGCATGGAAGAATAGAATAAATGCCACTGAGCATACCCCTTACCTGAAAAGGAGCCCATCGCCAGCCATGGCATAAATGACCCTCGGCATTGGGAAGAGGGAGCCCAGCAAGCTGACTGTCAGTCCTGCAACTGACCCGATGGCCACTATGAATTTTGCAGCATAGAACCCACGAGCCACAAACATCTCCATGAGCGGGGATTCCGTGTCAATTGCGTAATATGGCACCATCAGAGTTAAGATCATGCTCACCTGTTAAAACAAGAGGAAACATGGCTGGAGGTGGAGGGGTCTGTCTGAAGCATGGATGGAGGTCCCATAGGAGAGGAAAGAGGCCTGGTCCTGCATGGGAGCTTGGATCTGCCACTTCTTGGCACGTGCCTTTACTTTAGACCAGTTATTTGGCCTTTGGAACGCTTGGTCTCAGTATTTTCTCCCCACATGTGAATTCAGTGGACTAGACCAAATCATTTGTAATATCTCTCTGTGACCCTTTTGTATCTGAGGGATAAGTCTGCAGGTATTTCAGCTCTATGAAAACAGAGCTACACTGATAGTTCAATGAAGGGCAGATATTATCCGATGGAAGGAGCTGCAGCCAAAGTCACTAGAGCCAGGGCCTGGCAGTGACCATGAGCACCATGTCCACATGGACAAGAGTCTCATTTCTTTTATACTTTCAGGGTCCTACAGGATCTTAACTGTACTAGATCTTACCCTAAAGACCAGAGATCAAAACTCTAAAGATAAATGCGTAGGAGATCCACAACCGATTAACTGACGGGACTCATGTTTCCATTTCCTCTCTGTAGCTCAGTCCCAGGAACCAGGCAGGCCAAGAAATAAATTATGGCATCAGGATGGAATCCAGTGCTACTGTGGGCTATAAGACCACTATGGCTTTGCTTAACCAGGACCTATTTCTCCTCACACGTCATAGATCTGCTGTAACATCCCTCCCGTCATAATTGGCCCCAGGTGATGGAGCTGCCAGTCATAAGACCAGGTGCCCCCTGGCCTGTGAAGGCCAATCCTGGCATCAGTGAGGGAGTCCAGAGCCTGAAAAGGAGAGAGTGGTTCATTTCTAGATCACCTCTTTGCCTATTTCTCAGGAGCCAAGATCCTCCAGTGAAGCCGTGCGCCACTAGGGAGGACAGCAGGATGAATGACCACAGCCCAGCAATTTGACTCTTTTCCTGGTGGTAGAAAGGCAGCCTGCTGACCAACACAAGACCAAACAACCCCTGAGGCATGGTTAGGGCCCACGCATTCTAAAAGGGAATCTTTCCCAGCAACATCGGGGTAGACCTGAGGAGAGAGGGATAGATTCTTACAGCAACTCTCGGAGCGTCTCCTGCCCACATTAGATTAGGATGGGCAAAAGTTGGTAGATGTGTATACATATTCTGTAGTCTATAAAGCACTGTTCTAAGGAAGGAGCTGTGATTATTAACTTTACTGTGTGTGCTACAATGGCTGACTCCTGGGGGAGGGGAGGTGTGAGGGAGGAGTAGGAGGGGGAATGCAGAGCAGAGTGTCTCCGCTGCTACCCCTGCCTGCTTCCCCCACCCCCAGCTGTTCCTGAACATTCTGTCTGCAGGGATCATCAGGGTTGGATAAGATGAAGCCAGTTGCATGTGTGTGCATGGGGCAGCGGCGGTGGGGGGGGTGGTGGTGATAATTGACCCATCCGTAAAGATTTGGGTGGGCAAACCACATCCAGTGCTGCTCTCATGTTTTCCTTTGGCTTCCAGGACAATCCTGTTTTGCAGCTTGCCTTAATGATCCCTTGGCCTGGTTTCTTCAGGTTGTTGCTAAAGGTGTTTTTCCCGTGTTTTTGGCCGGGGTTGTTAGGAGGTTCTTGTCGCACGCCGTGGCAGCAGGAGCGGCAGGGCTGACAGGGTGCACCCCGGCTGCTGGCTCCTTCTATGATAATTGTGGTGACTGAAGTGAGTGGGACCCCCAGGACTTGGGGCGACTTGTGTAAGCACACATCTGTCAGCTTACCAGCTGGTCCTCTCCGCTGCCAGGGGCTGAGGGGGATGTTGCATGTGGCTGAACTATTTCGGTGATAGAAATTCTGGGATGGGAGCTGAGACATGACACATCAGAAGTGTGAGGAGTGTCTGAGGGGCGTGATCCTCAGGAGACAGCCCGAAGGCTCCATTCTAAGCACTTCCCTTGGCAGGGAAACCTGAAGGGGCGAACTTGAGCCAGCGTAAACAGAGGGAGCAACAGCAGAAAGAAATTACATCTCCTCCCACTCGGCACCCCCCACCCCCGAGAGTTAAGGGAGAAGCATTTCTAGAGGACGATGAATTCTCTTTCCCCACCCTGGGAGAGTCTTGCCTCTTTGCTGCCACAAAGCTCCCGGAAGACAGAAGAGCATTGAGAAGGGCGCGCAGAGGCCCACAGTGCCTCTGCTTGCACACCCGCCCGTTACTGCCAGCCTGGGATCTGAGCTCCTTGGACGGCAGCACACTCCCTGCACACTCTCCCCTGGGCAGCAGCGGACACCAAGAGCCTGTGCGTAGGACGGAGCAGGGATGCGGGCCATGGCTGAAGTGAGGACCTGGGGCTTCTCCCGTCTCCAGTTTGGAGCCCTGATTTTCTCCTTGTCATTGGTGGGTGGGGTGAGCTTGAGCCAGTGTAAAAAGAGGGAGCAACACGAAACATATGCGTACAAACACCGAGAAGGCACAAGTAAAGGATTACTTCCTGACAGAAGGAAACCCAGTCCCAGAGCCACATTTTAAGGTCAAATATGAAAAGGCCATGAGGAGGGTCACACAAGCATTTGGTACTTACGGATACATATGCTGTCAGGCAGATGACCAGGGAGGCAGTGATAGCATAAGGGATGGATGTGTTGGGGTTCTTGGCTTCCTCTCCGGTGGTGGCGATGATGTCAAAGCCAATGAACGCATAGAAACATGTGGCTGCTCCTTGCAGCACCTATAGGGATGAAGACATTTTTCAGACTCAAAGTGTCAGGGCAGCACCAGGGCCTGACGTGGTCCCCAGAATTGCCTCGTGCCCGGCAAACAGTACTGAGTGGTAGAAGGAGTAACATGGTGGAACTTGTGCTAAACGCTTGAGTTCTGATCTCTACTTTCTAGCTGTGTGACACTGGGAAATTCCCCCATGTGTAAAATGAAGATAAGGAGAATTATATCCTAATAAAAACTAGGTCATTCAGCACATTCAAATAATTTTTGGAAGTAAGTGGGGTTATAAATAAATCAGTAAGTTGGCTACCCCTATGTCTTGGGGAACTCATTAACTTCTTTGTGCTTTGTTTTCATTCAGTGGTTCTCAGTCACAACCAGGGTCTGTATGACTGCCCTTAGGAGATGTTTGGAAATGTAGGGAGGTACTTGTGACCGACACAGAGACATAGGGTGGGCGCTTCTGGCATTTAGTGTAGGGGGCTCAGATGCTTTTGCACAAATTGTCCTGCCCAGATTACCATTAGTGACCCTGGTAGATCATTTCCAGGGCATCTTCCAGATGTGAAATGATATAAAAGATTTTCAGATCTTCAAATTGTGTAGTGTCTTTCATGGGAAGACAGGTAGAGACAACTTGATTTTAGTGTTCCTTTTGGGGGCTTGAGTGGCCTTGTTGGGCTACAAGGCAGGGAAAGGATGAGGAGTGAGGCAGTGTGAAGCTGAGGAGATGGTATCCAGTGACATCTGCTGGATGTCTGTCTGACAGGAGCCTATGTGATCCCAAGGGTGGTTGTGACTTGATGAGTCAAGCAGTGAAAATCTTCCATTGAGGAGTGTGTGACTTTCTTCCGAAGAATCTATCGAAGTTTAAATTATGTTTTCCCACCTTAGCATTCTCATTATCAGCTGAAAGTAAGAAATGTGCCTCTTTGAATGCTTGGGGGTGTCCCATTTGGGGAAGATGAAAGAGATTTTTCTGGGCTTTTGTGTATGGGGTGAGGGGATTTGGCAACCTGCAAGCTCTAGCCAGGGGTCCAGGTGTGAGGCTCATTGTGGACTGACCATTTCTTCCTTTTCTCCATATTCGGTTTATAAATGATGAAATTCTAAACACGTGCCAAGCAGACACCTGTCCCTAAATTTTCACTCTTACCTTTCCTACTGACTTCTCAATAGGTAAAAGACAAAATACTGAGAACTGGAACCTACAAGGAACATCACAAAATGGAAGATCATCTCAAACTTTCAAAAGTTTGCTCATCTGTAAAATGAGTTGGTCTCTTCTACAGTCTCTCCTGTCAGGACTTTAATGCTTCAGTTCTCTAACTGGAAGTTCTTATTCTGGGGTTCCTGCAATTCGTGGGGGAGGGTCTGAGAATTTTGCAGAGAAAAAAATACATCTTTCTTTTCACTACCCTTCAGCTGAATGTTATCATTTCTTTCAATTATGAGTGTAGGTGACTAACAGTACCTGTGACTTTGTCACCAATAGCAATCAGCTATTTTCCCATCGTATTAGTTGTTGCAGAGATCTTGAAATACCACTTGTGCTCATTGTGACTTCCAATTTATGTCAGTTATTAGACATAGATATTAATATTTAAAGCACTAATAACAAAGCACATTGTTATATCACAATTTAAAAATATTTTTATAACTATATTTCAATATACAATTGACCCTTGAACAACATGGGGGTTAGGGGTGCCAACCACAGCACAGCTGAAAATTTGAGTATAACTTATACTGGCCCTCTGTGTCTGTGGTTCCCCCATGTACTCGGTTCCTTCATATCTGTGGTTCTGTATCTGCAGATTCAACCAACCACTGACCGGTGTAGTACTGTAGTATTTACTTTTGAAAAAAAATCCACCTAAGTGGAACCGCTTGGTTCAAACTCGTGTTGTTCAGAGGTTAACTGTAATTGATTTCTTTCGAACTCCTATGTAATTAGGTTATTCATTTATAAACACAATTTATACATAGTATAAACATAATTCAGAAGGAGTCCACCGGCTTCACCAGACTGCCAAGGAGTCCACTGCACACAAAGAAATCTAAGAACTCCTGATCTATTCTAATAGAAAGAACTTCTCAAACGAGCAGTTGTAACCAGGGGGATACTTTCTGGGAGAGGAGATAACTCCCAATTTCACACCAGCAAAGTCCTCCATTTGAGGATGTGGAAAGTGTCTTTGGCATCCAGACAAGGAGGTCAAACAGATCTCACCTCATCATACGTGGAGGTTCACAGGTTTGGAAACGTGCTTGTTTTCAGTTGTCTAAAAAATGTCTCTGGTGTTCAGAGATGAATGATTGCTGGGACTGTAGACTCACTAAGCTGCTCCAATCAAGGAAAGCCTTGCTTTAAGACAGCTTCCAGAAAACAGTCCTGTCTTCTCTTCCTTTAACATCTTTTTTCCCGTACACACACACACACACACACACACACACACACACCCTCTTGTAAATCATACAGTGACCTTTTCTGACAATCAGTCTGAAGATGCATTGCTCCCGATTAGGATGTCCCAGGGCTACAGTGCCATGCCCACTTGGTGTGATCAGTGCTGGATGGAAAGGTCATAGATACTATAAGAGCTCCCTGCTGAGGGTAGGTGGGTAGGAAGGTCCTAAATAAGAACTATAGGGCCAATCTACCCTGGAAAAAGGTGAGAGGTCTGTAAACCGTACCATATGAAGATTAACTGAGGACCAGGGGATGTTTAACTGAAAAAGAAGACTCAGTGGAAGATACCTCCAGACAGAATTGGAGGGACACCTTCCAATTTTGAAGGCTCCAGAGGGAATCACAGAGCCATGCAAATGGGTGGCATAGGACTTGGTTAGGAGTGCAGATTCTGTAGACTGTCAGACCTAGGTTGGTTCTGCCATGTACTAGCTTGGTGACCTAGAACAAGTTCCTAACCCCTTGGGGTCTCATTTTCTTTATCATTTAAATGGAAATAAAAATTGTGTTTAGCTCGTTGGATTGTTCCAGGGATTAAATGAGATAATACGGTCAACCACAGTCATAGAATACAATACGTACTTAATAAATATTCCTCTTATCAGTAGTACTTTATTACTATTATAAGTTTTTCTAGAACAGATGAAACCAAGGGCACAAATTCCTCCTCCTCTTCCTCGTCCTCCTTATTTTTCTTTTAGAACTTGACACATTTTATTAACTGCTCCCATGAACCAGGAACTGTGCTTGGTGATGTGGATGCAGTTATGTGCAAAAAGTACTCTGAGTACTCTTGACTTCCTGGGGCTTGGAGTCTAGAGGACACTGCACGACCCGAAATGCTACCTTGACTGTGGTAACAAACTGAACAAGATTAATAAATATCTATATTATTTGTAAAACAAGGATGCTACTATTTCCCAGATGAATGAAAGAATGGATGGCAATTACTGATAATGATTAGATACCAGAAAATTAACTATGATCAAGTTGGGAAGAGAGAGAATAAGTTTGCAAAGAGAATGTCTGTTAGCCTGAACTTGCACGTGTAGAACTAGAAAGAAATTATGGTTGAAGAAAGACTAAACAGATCAAAGGTAGGACATCTGGAGGTTCAACTGTGATAGGCAGGACACGGAATTTAATTCAGATGGTTCAAATGAATGATTTCAATGAAGGCACTCTAGGGGTCAAGGCTGGGAAGAAGTGAGGAAGAAATACCCTGGCCTTGTTCTCTTCTCACCTTCTGATGATATAGCCTATTGGCTAAACCCAACAGGGAGCAACCAGCAGGGGGTCTTCTGGAGCACAGAACAGAGCATGAGGGGTAGAGAACGGATCTGGGGACTGTGGGCAAGTGGGGAAAAATCAGCGCACCTGCCAAGATCAAACAGACTCTGACCTAACAAGATATAAATTAAATAAACAGATTATGTAAGAAAAGATAATACAATTAGCAAATAGGGTCACCTTTGTACCTGAGTTAGTTTGAATGAGTTTTTCTTCCTTGTAAGCAAATAATCTCTGGTAAATACAAAAGAACCACGAAATGAAACTGTGTATGGATGTGTCTCTACCCAAATACCCACTAAAACTGCTTTCCACTTCACTCTACCCAGATCTCAGATCCGGCCTCTTGTATTTACGATTAGGATACACTTCCATGCATGAAAGAATGTGTGTGGTACCTAGGGGTGAGCATCTGTGAATTAAATTGATGGGTGAAGTGTGTGTGTGTGTGTGTGTGTTTCTGGGTTCATCTGTACTTTATCCTAACTTTCCTTTAATGTTTTATATAAATAAAAAAAACCAGTATTGATTTTTATTTGATGACATTAATGGAAATTGTTTTACAAAGTCCACCTGGTGTAGCTGCTCAGCCAGGCGATCCAGATGGCTCCTTCCCTCTACAGAGGTTTGTGGGGAAACAGCACGTGCCTCAGTTGCTGGCGGGCCGCTGCTTAATTAGTTGACACAAGAATGTCATTGCTGGCCTGCTACTCAGCGTCTGGGATCCCTAAAAGCTGGCCCTTGTGCCTTGCTGATATTTGAGAGGCATTAGGATGAGGCAGCTCTCTGTATTCTGCCTTGGCGTGTCTGCCACATGTGCCTAGGAGATAATTAGGCACATTTTTATAATTCACTCTCAAGGTCACAAGACAAAACTCCAACTTTAACAGCATTTCCTACCACCCTCGTGCTCCAGATCTATTAGCAGCCTGTCCACAGCGACAGTGGAATGTGCTAATAGGTTCCAACAAGTGGATTCAAATGTGGAGACATGGGAAACAGGTTTTCCTTTGTTTGGAGGCTGTCAGCATTCCCCACAAATACTTGCTCTGAACCATTTTCCTGGGAGCTATTTGTGCTGGTAGAGTGTCTTATTTGGTTCAAGAGAAACCATAAGATAGCATCGAGAACAAATAACATATAGCGAATACGCATGCAACAATGTTCGAGGGCTGAGGAATTGCAGATGGAAGCAGGGGTTCAGCTGAGGGCCAGCAGTTACTTGATATAGGGAAAAAAATGTTTGTTGTTCTTAAGCTCTTCAAGACCAAAGAAGCATTTGACCCAGAACCTGTAAGTGAGTAAACCATTCCTTATGCTATTTTCTTTGGAAGGAAGTGGTTGGAGCAGGGAAAGAGTAGGCTTCTCAGGGGTCCATGGCCGGAGGATGGATTGCTCTTTAACTCTTTCAGAGTCCTTGAAAACTGTGTTTCAAGTCATGTAGTGGTATCCTTACAAACTGCTCTGTCCACAGTGGTTTCCTCCATCCCGTCCTACCGAAAGGGATCGAAGAAGAAAGTGGACTCAAACTCTGCACTTGTCCCCTTGTCACGGGTGGGGGTCAGAGTTTCCGTAAGGAGTGAAGAAGCTCATGAAGCTGCCAAGTAGGCAACTCGAGTTTGTTGACAACTGTCAGATGACAGAGTAGGGAGTGTGTTTATTCACTTGGTGGATGACATGCCCATGAGAAGGTGTCAGATCTTAAAAAACAGCATCCATATTCAAAGTGGCCTTGCTGGACTGGAAAAGCGACCTGAAACCAAAGTTGAGAAGGAACAGGTCTAGGCAGTCGGCTGTGGAGGAAATGTACAAGGCAGAAAGCCAGGGCCAGGCGGATAGCAGGGAGGATGCGTCAGCAGCATCTTCACACTGGGCTGTCCTTTGTGCTCAGTGATGTTTTTAGGCACAGCCACTAGGACATATATTTTAATTAATTAATTAATTAATTTATGGCTGTGTTGGGTCTTCGTTTCTGTGCGAGGGCTTTCTCTAGTTGCGGCGAGCGGGGGCCACTCTTCATCACGGTGTGCGGGCCTCTCACTATCGCGGCCTCTCTTGTTGCGGAGCATGGGCTCCAGACGCGCAGGCTCAGTAGTTGTGGCTCACGGGCCCAGTTGCTCCGTGGCATGTGGGATCTTCCCAGACCAGGGCTCGAACCCGTGTCCCCTGCATTAGCAGGCAGATTCTCAACCACTGTGCCACCAGGGAAGCCCTAGGACATATATTTGAATTTCTTGCAGGGAATATGGGTTTGCAGCGAAAAATCCAAAATGCCAGCCAAGCTTTTTTGGTGACCAATGACAAGCCTACTCCAGGTAGCAGGTTTGGGTTGGAGTGAGGTCAGTGGCCAAAGGTGCCAAAAAAGACAGTTGGTTCGATGCGTGCAAACCTGGACGTAATGGAGTAAATAAGGGCTTTGGCTCATCTAGGACTGGGATTGAATTTCAACTCTATTACAGTCTAGATCTGTGATCTTAACTTTTCTAAACTTCAGTTATTTCGATATAAACGTGGAGATCATTGTCCTTACCTTGCAAGGCTGTGGTGAAGAGTAAATGAAAAGTGTATGTGAAAGAGTATGTCATAAGGAAAAAATCGTTAGGGATGGCATCCTTCCTTTCTTTTTTATGCCTGATTTCCAATTTTCTTTTCTTGCTGTAGAAGCTAGTGAGAACTGGGATTCGGTAAATGGGAAGCCCCTAAGCCTGGCTTGATTAGCTCCTTCCGTGATGAGGCAGCTCCTGACTGAGGAAGGATGTGGAGCCCCTGAGCAGGGAGAGGAGACCCCGCAAAGAGAATAAAGACCCCGGAACAAAGCACAAAAGGAAGAGCTAAAAGACTGGTTCATCTTCTTCAGCATGGGCAAAGGGTATCTACACAGAGGATATTGACTATTTCCAGTCTTCACATGGGGCCTAGACTACAGTGTGTGCCATTTAGATAAGTTATTAGGAAGATTTTGAAAATTAAACATGATCTGAGTAATTAAGAAGAGTTTTCAAATTGCTTTGATATGATGTCTTAGTAAAAATGCACATTTGGCCTGGGCTGGCTTAACTATACCCCCATCTTAATGCTCCTTCTAGCTCCAAGACCCCAAGACTTTGTGAAGGCTTAAAGGAAATGAAAATGTAACATGTCAGATTAATTACATTCTTACTTTTATTTTAAAAGAAGGCTCAGAAGGGAAGGGTCATCATACATAAGGTACTCAGTGTAGTGGAAGGGACTTTGGAGCCACACACCTGGGTGGGAATTTCAGTCCTGGCACCGACTAGCTAAGTGACTTCAGGCAAGTTACCCAGCTTCTCTGAGCCTTGAATTCTCCATTTGTAAGTTGGGGATAGCAGCACCTGCTTTAAAGTTTTGTTATAAGCGTGAGATAATATTCCTAGAGCAGAATGCTGGGCACCCAGCAGGTAGTGGGTAAATTCTAGCTGCTTCCTCCTGTCATGATCGCTGTTGCTAACCACACAGTGTGCACATAAAGACATCTAAGATTTTATACTTTTTTTGCAAACATTTGGTTGTCATTAGTTTTACCACTTGATAGGTGAGAAAACCTGAAAGCACAGAAGTTAACTGTTGGCCAAAGTCTCGTAGTAGGTCCATGACCCAGTAATTTCTTACATTGTTAAGAAAATGGTGAGAACATTTTCATGTGCTATTATGAAGATGCAGTTGAGTTCTGGGAAAACATTCTTTCTTTTTCATTATTATAATTTGTTGTTTTCTTATTTGATAGGAAGGGAACGATTTGTATCATAAGAAAATATAGACTTGGGAATCCAGAATGGGGTTAACAGTGTTTCTTTGTCTCTTCTTCTGGTTTTAACCAGTTTTAGGATTTATTCACTTCAGGGGGGAGGGATGAACTCTGCAGAATTCTTACTGATAAGCAGAAGACTAGAAATCTTGGCTTAAATTGCTTCCTTGCTTGTTTCTCTGCATTGAACAGCGTGGCATGGTTTAGAATACACAGAAGTTATTTTGAGTGTTCTCCAAGAGCTATTTCTGGTCCCTGGACCTCTTGGAGGAAAACCAGTGTAAGCAAAAACTACAAAAGCAAAACGGGTGGAATCCTGGACTTGCTTCTGTCACTGATTCTGGGTGGGTGTGCCTCTCCCAGCCTCAGTTTATTTACCTGTTAAGTGAGAGGATGGGACCAGGTGACCTCTGTGATCCCTTCTAACTCAAAATTCTCTGATTTATATTCTACTATTTGAAATAAAGAAGAATGAGCTGGTGAACTTTACCAATAAATCTGTAAAGTAAGCATTTTTAGTCGTGCTAGAGAAAGAATCCAGGTGCGACTTAGAACTGGTACTTCTCAGTATAAAGAATTTGCCACTCGGACCTTCCCATCTTTCTTTAGCATAAACCACACCGTCAGATCACAGGGATGAGATCTGAAAATGTCCTTTTGGTCCAGCACACTCTCTTGCCAACCCCCAGACCACACCAGGTGGGCTTCTCTGCTCTCAGACCGCAGCAGGGCTCTCCTCCTTGGGTCAAATGTTGGGATTAGATTTGAAAACTGTTCTTTTCTTGTTCCATTCCCAGGCAACACTCATGCTTTCCTCACCCGCCCACTCTCCCGGACTCCTTTACTGCCTTGCGTATTTACGGACTGTCTGAATAGACTGTAGAGAGATTCTGTAGGACTGAGCTGCTCATGTACAGGCTGTGGAGTCAGACAGTCCTGGCTTTGGGTCCTGACTTGGGCACTTACACTGTGTGCTTAATAGCAAGCCATTTGACCTCTCTGAGTGTGAGTTTTTTTCATCTGTAAGACCAGAATGTAAATATCCTCCTTGCAAGGTTATTAGGAAGGTTAAATGAGATATATGCAGAGCACTTAGTGTAATATTAGGTATATTGCAAGTGACCAAAACTTCAAGTCTGTTATTGTTTTCCACATAAAATAGGATTTCAAATGTTTGTGAAACAAATAAATAAAAAAGAACCACTTCTTCAGAACATTCCAATTAAATTCAGATAAAAGGTGATGAAAAGAGTGCCATGAAGGTTATGAGACAAGCAGCATCTTGTTGAAAGTGTGTCTCAGACTGTCACAGGGTGGAAGGCAGAGCGTGCAACAGGTACACTGGGATTTAGGAATGAACTCACCCCTGACCAGCCGTGGGGCAAGAACTGGCCCTCAGCCCAGTATTTCCCGTTGATGAAGAAGCAGCCTGCAATCATGATGAACACCCACACTGCCAGGTTCAGCACATTGAGTACGTTGTTGAAGCCCACGGAATTCTTCACCCCCAGTGCGACAATGATGGTGACGATGACTGCGATCACCAAAGCCAGAAGGTCCGGGTATGATTGTTTTCCTTTCCCTAGAGTGGAAAGACATGAGCTAATATTGTTCAGGGAGAAGAACTCCCAGGCCTACCCCGGTGCATCTGCACTCAGCTCAGAGAAAGGGGGTCAGTTTGTTACGGAGGGAGAAGGAACTGTGTGTGTGTGTGTGTGTGTGTGTTCGCCTCCACTGTGGTCCACAGGTGTCTATTTGCAAATGGGAAGGTTTTGGTATATAGGTGAGGTGGCCTAATATCCTGGACCAAAAATTGGGACACATGATATGACAATTACAGCAGTGCCTGTGGAACCATCGCACGGAACATCCAAAATCAGGACTGTCCCAGGACATTCAGATGTATACATGGATCTGACATGTTATTTGAACTGTTTTATCTTCATTGTTGTTTAGTTTGTAGTCCATAAATTTCTCTTTGTTAGCAAATTTAGAAATACGTGTCTTTGAAAATTATTGGAAGAAGGGTGTTCTTTCCATTTGAGTGAATGTGGTTGCGGAGAAGATGGCCGGGGAACATGCCCCGCCTTTTTGGTCTTGTCTGTTGGCCAGTGGACTCCTGCCCTCTATAGAATGGAGACGGCACTGCCTCAGCAGTCACGCTCCTGGATTTCAGCTGAACTCTTGCGTGTAACCAGCTGTGTGGCCTTGGGCAAGTGCCTCCTTTCTCCGGACCTCATCTGTAAAGTGAAAGGGCGGGCTACCTGATTTTGGAGGACACTTTCAGACCTAAAATTCTATGAAATCATTATACTGAGAAAATGTGGTCTTCATATTTGTTATCTTCTCATGGTATCTAGGTGCTCAGCATTTTGGTCAGTTCTTCTGAGATAGGGGCACCAAAGTCAAATGACTTGCACGCAGCCACTGAATTAGTCCCTGGAAGTTCTGGGGCAAGACCCCAAAGCTTCCTGAACTACTGTTTAGCTTCCCTTGAATGTAAAGGGATAGTCAGACATCAGGATGGAAAGTGGATGGTAAGTGAGGCTCAGAGCCTGAAGTCTCAAGGTATTTGTTACATGAGCTTCTGACTGTTTAGTATTCACTCATTTCGGTTACTCATCCATTCTGTTTCTTTTAGAAATATATTTTCTTATTTAAAAATTAATGCATGCTTATTTATGAAAAATTTAAAAAATGTTCTAAGGAAACCACTGGAGAAGTTCCTTATAGTTCTTTTTCCTGTATTAGTTTTATTTTTATATAGTTACTAACATGATGCACGTCCAATTTGTATCCTTTGTCATACAACATCGCATCAAAAACATATTCCATGCTATTAACAGCGGTCTTCCTGGTCTTCCTTTTAATTGCTAGCAATATAATATGCTGCCCTAGTTTATGTAATCACTGTAGAATATTTAAGCTGTTTCTAATTTTTTGTTATTATAAATAAGGCTGTGATGAACATCTTTTCATATAAAGCTTTTATGGAAACTAGAATAATTTCCTTAGGATAGATTCAGAGGGGAATTACTTGGCAAAAGAAGATGTATTAAGACCCTGGATACATTTTGCCAAATTGCATCCTGAAAGAGGAACCCATTTATTTGGCTCAGCAAGTTTGCATGTTGGGGTTAGAGTCTGTGGCAGTCTCACCCAGGCCGTTGAGGGTCCCCACGCTGTCCGCCATCCGACGGCTGACCGTGTGGTTGGCCAGTGAGTCAAACATGCTGCTCAGAGCGCTGGCGCCGGCCGCGGTGCCAATCAGGTACTCCAGGATAAGGTTCCAGCCGATGAAAAACGCCACAAACTCCCCGACGGTGACATAGCTGTAGGTGTAGGCCGACCCCGTGGTCTTGGGGACGCGGACTCCAAACTCTGCATAGCAGACACCTGCATGGGACACACACATGGATGATGGATTTCAGGAGATGAGCTAAACTTCTGGTGGTTAACCATCTTGGGTAGAAAATACTGGAAATCTCTGGGATCTTAGAACAAATAGGCAAAGTTTTATATAAATGAATCAATTCGAAGTTCTAATGTGTTCCAGCTTCACTTCTGGAAAACTTTTTAACCTGAATGAATGCCAGAACTAATTCTAAGGAACTATTAGAAGCTGAACTTCTTCATTAGGAAAACTCCCGGTTATGGTATGTGTCTCTGTCATTGTTCCTTAGGTGTCAGATATCCTGAGTGAGCATGGATCTAACTCATTATGACCCCACAATTGATGGCACCAGGGTTAGATTATGCTAGCATTCTTCTCTTTCATTTTTACCTGTTACAAAAGGTGTTCCTCATTTGAGAGTGATACCTCAAGCAACCCTCGAAAATCCTGTACTATACTGGCGTGTGGGTGGGTAATAACAATGCAAATATAAATAAATGACTAGTTATTAACTAGGAAATTTAGCACATACAAAAGATAATTTAATGAACACTTTTAGAGTGCCTACTGTGTGCTTGGGAGGGTGCTAAGTGCTGGGACTAAAAAAAGACAAGTGAGGCAGGGCCCTGCCTTCAAGGGGAGCTATACCAGGAAATCAGCTCGCATCGTAGGCTGTATAAGCTCAATAATGCAGAGACGTACAGGAACAAGGAGGGCAGAGATACGACATGTGCCTCAGCTGGTTTTGAGGTATACGGAGGAATTAATTGCACTCAGAAGGTGGAACATGAGGCAAAGACATGGTGGGGAGAGAGAGTATGAAGCTTCGGGTGGAGTGGGTTGTGCCTGGGGGGGCTGGGAGGATCCGAGGCTGGAGAGGTAAGCAGAAGCCATGTGTTTTCCAAAGTGGGTCAGGGCCCCCTTCCACCAGAGTCATCTGTTGAATTGTAGTTTCAGGAGATGGAGACCAGGAATCTGCATTTTAACAAGCTCCCCACTTATATTTGAGAAACACTGGTATATTGCCTCATTTTTTTGTTTTATAGAATTAGAGATCAAATTAGAGACAGGGAATACACCAAACTTCTGGAAGTTGGGAGAATATTCTACATTGTACTAGGAACTCTGGATTTGGGGCCAGTGGGTGGGGTACCAAGTGGAAGGACAGACATAAGACAGCTTGGAGGAAACACACCAGGAGTGGGATATAGGAGGAGGTAGAAGGGAACTCAAAGTAAGCTTTACTTTCAGTCCCAGTTTTGTTAAGAGCCAACCTTGAGGTTCTCTCATCACAAATCACGGAAAAATTGTTCACTCTTTTGTGACTAAAGAGAACAAGTTTCTTCTCCTTTTGAAGGGAGTAAAATCAATGCAAGGAAGCAAAAACAGAGATGTCAAAAGCGTGGACACAATGAATGATTAAATGTGATGCACTGTCTCTTTTCCTTCCACTCAGTGGCGTCAGTGTCAGGGCGTCCGTGTGGAAGGAGCACTGGACCAGCTGGGCTGCCCTCTTGTCTCAACTCTACCTTGAACCTGTGTACCCCTGTACGTTGTTTCCTTCCTTGTGAAGTAAAGGAATTAGTCTGGAATGCTCTCATTAAGTGTCTTTCTACTCTGACAATCTAGGATTCTATTGTTATATGGAATTTTGCTACAAAATATATTGAACATAATTTTCTTTTACATTAGTTACTGTATTGTCCTATATTATGGAGATGCTCTCAAGGCTAGCAAAGCTGTTTGTCCCTACCTTGAATGGCCTAGGCTGCTATTTATTTTGAGTTCCTATGTCATCCCCCTTCCCTCCACTTTGTAAAATAGTTTTCATCCACTTCCTGGAGGTCAGCCTCTCAGTTGTTTCTTCTTGTTGCTGTCGCAAGGCTTACATGGAGCAGTCGGACCTCCTCCTATTCTAAATTGCTGCTTCCAACACCTGATGTTTAAATTGTTAGGGTGAGTCTAAAATTAAGAGGAAGTGGTGTCAGAAGGAAGGCCCGAGGAACTCTATAAGGAAAGTATAGAGTGTGTAAGTGCTGAGTGTGAGACCTGGTGATATTTTCTTGGATGCTTGGCGGACTTGTGTAACTTATGTGTTCTTTTCTCCTGAAGGGAGTTGAGTTTGCACATAGAGTAGGTTTCTTTTTAAGTGCAGTATAAGGAAGGGCTTAGGAGGTAACTAACTTATTCTCTTTAGTGCAGGATCCACATCTTTACCCAATAATTTTTTTTATGTTTATTTATTTATTTTTTTCTTATTAGTCATCCATTTTATACACATCAGTGTGTACATGTCAATCCCAATCTCCCAATTCATCACACCCCCACCCCCACCCCCTGCCACTTTCCCCCCTTGGTGTCCATATGTTTGTTCTCTACATCTGTGTCTCAACTTCTGCTCTGCAAACCGGTTCATCTGTACCATTTTCTAGCTTCCACATATATGCGTTAATATACGATATTTGTTTTTCTCTTTCTGACTTACTTCACTCTGTATGACAGTCTCTAGTCTCCATCCACGTCTCTAAAAATGACCCAATTTTGTTCCTTTTTATGGCTGAGTAATATTTCATTGTGTATATGTACCACATCTTCTTTATCCATTCATCTGTCGATGGGCATTTAGGTTGCTTCCATGACCTGGCTATTGTAAATAGTGCTGCAGTGAACATTGGGGTGCATGTGTCTTTTTGAATTATGGTTTTCTCTGGGTATATGCCCAGTAGTGGGATTGCTGGGTCATATGGTAATTCTATTTTTAGTTCTTTAAGGAACCTCCATACTGTTCTCCATAGGGGCTGTATCAATTTACATTCCCACCAACAGTGCAAGAGGGTTCCCTTTTCTCCACACCCTCTCCAGCATTTGTTGTTTGTAGATTTTCTGATGATGCCCATTCTAACTGGTGTGAGGTGATACCTCATTGTAGTTTTGATTTGCATTTCTCTAATAATTAGTGAT